>NC_053026.1:75944520-76103547 GCF_003073215.2 Triticum urartu | reverse complement strand
GCCATCCGGATAAAAGTGTGCTGTGGAGTAGAATTGCATGATTAGCTCCTTGTTCCACTTTGTGAGCTTCTGCCCAACAAAGTCTGCAACTCCACACGCACTAAAGCTGTCAAATACTCCAGGGTAGTACTCTTCATTGTCCTTGATATAGGTCCAGTCAACCCATCTCATGTCACATACAATTGGCTTCTTGTCAAGTAGTACTGTCTCATAGAAATCCGGCTGCTCCTTGGTATGAAACCTGTAGTCCACTGCAGTCCTTCTCCTAGAAGCATATGGATCTGCTTCTCTCCACTTCCTGAGCCCTGAGTCTCTCCTGAGCTTCATATCCTCAGCCACAGGATGAGCATCGTTGTGGTCTGGGATCTTGGGCTTTAGCTTCCTTAGGACATTTTCTTCCTCATCCTCAGCAACAGTCTCAGGCACTGGGGCCTTGTTCTTCTCAGCTGCAGGAATGCTCCTTGTATTTCTCTTAGGTTTTGGCTTGGAAGCAGCTTTGGGCTTAGATGTAGTAGCCCCTGACCTTATGGCATCACCCATTAGCTTGGGTGCCTTGGGCGCTGGTGCAGCTGCCTCTTCTTCCTCTTCCTCTTCCATGATGGAAGCTTTGCCAAGCACTCTAGCCACAGTCTTCTTCACCCTCTCTTTCCTTTTCTTGCCCTCGGCTGCAGCTGGCTCTTGGGAAGTGGGCTTCTCAGTTGAGGCTCTAGCCTTTGACATGGGCTGCCTGCCTGCTGGCCTTTTGATTTTCAGACCTGGCTTAGTGCCTTGAGCTGGTTCAATTCTCTTGGAAGTGGCCTCTTCCTCTGCCACATAGTCCTCATCTTCAGAATCTGAGGTTCTCTTCTTCCTTTGTCTAGTGGCAGCTTTAGGCAGGTTGCTGGGTGTGCTCCTGCTGCCATCATCTGAGGAACTTGAGGGGCTAGTGCCCTCACTCAACTGCACTTGCTGCTCTGACAAGTTTTGGCTGTCACTCTGGTCTGACATGCTGCAAACTGACTGCTGACCCTGTGAATAGATTATAGAGGAGATAGAGTGGATGAGCATCACAAAATGCAGAGATTTTTGCAAAAGAATGATCCAAAAACTTAGTTCTAGTTTCCCACTGAAATCATCTCGGATCTATCGATTTTCAAACTCGGTGATACCGAAGCAGTTTTGGAACCTAAACTAGTTAACTCGGTAGGACCGAGTCACAGTTCGGTGGCACCGAGACTGCTAGGGTTTCACTGAGTTCAAAAATCGGTCACACCGATAAGTAATTCTCGGTCAGACCGAGTTTTACTTGTGCAATGGCATAAGCCAAATCGGTGGGACCGAGTTTTTCAACTCGGTGGGTCCGAGATAGTTTCGGCGGAAACCTAAACCTACAATTTTCGAATCAAACCTAATCTATGAGCGTTTTGATTGGATAGAAGTTTATCAAACGTGGCTAGAAACAATATGATCACAATGTGCTAGGAATCAGATTGAGGAATAGCACAAAGATCAAGTCCATACCCTAGTTCGGCAGGGACTTGCTACGGTGGCAACGGCGGGGCAGAATTCCCGTTGACGGCGACGGAGACCAGCGACTGGAGGCTGCTGGCGGCGAGAAGACGATCCGGAGACCTCGAGGGCAGAGCAGGCTATCGCGCGGGCGAAGGGGTTCGGAGAAATTTCCAAATTTTTCCCGTGACTATATATAGCCCGACCCTGTCAGTGTGACCGAGTGGAACAACTCGGTGGCATCGAGATTCATAACTGCGTGTAGTTACTGAAACTCGGTGTGACCGAAAGGTTCAAATCGGTTGCACCGAGATCGAAAACCTAGATCAACTTAATGATCTCGGTAGTACCGAAAGTGGAGTATCGGTCAGACCGAGAATCATAAAGAGGTTTTGGAAGTTTAAGTCTATGACGAATCAGGGACTCCGAGCGCTCCTCACACAGAGTGGTTCGAATCTGACTTGATCAAATTTTGTGATGCAGCATGAATAGAGTTTGAGACGAGAAAAGCATAGATAGCTAGAGGACATTCTTAGGCATTCTTGTCCATCCACTTGGCAAAAGAAATAAAGCCGAACAATCAAAACAACAAGTGGATGTCCTCGAATGAGTGAAATATGCAACCAGCATGCTCACACAATAAGATGGCAAATGAAATATGTGGCAAGGCATGCACAACCAATTCTAGCATCTATCAAGCAATTTGTGATGACTAGGTCATCTATATATGAGTATATTGACTTAGGAGTCAAGTGAGAACACTTGATCATAGGTCATACTCATCGTTTAAGCTCAAGTGGGGTTACCACTTTTACATAAAGCATTGTTGTGTTCACATCTTTAGAGTTGCTTTAGCTCAAGTCTTAGAGTAAAGCTCCCCCTAGATGTGATATCCCCCCTAAGAGGGATGAACTAACCTTGGGTTTTGTCGATGATGACTTCATGTAGATATTGAAGATGTGGATGCTCAATGTTGATGTAGATCTCTTGGAGCTATCCATATGAGTGAATTGCACTTTCAATACCTACATGGGTTAGTCCCACAAGGAACAAACAAGGATATCCATAGACATAGAGTGATGCACATAAAAGATGATGTCCATGAAAACTTTTAGGTTACCTTGTCCCTTGTCTTACCAACAAGAGGGTTTGTGACTCCTTGAACTAGTGCAAGATGTGGAAGTTGATTGCACTTGTTCTTGCCAAAATGATAAGAGTGAAGTATGTTGGCGGAGTCACCCTCAAGAACTCTCTAGTTCTTCTTCTTTTGGATCCACATCATCTTGATGGGAATCCTTGGAGTTGTAGTCGTACTTGATGAAGTGGAACTTGAAGTAGTCTTCGGAATCCACTTGACTAAGGTCTTAGGAGCTTCTTCAAATGCATCAATTTCCTCTTGAAGCTTGTCCTTGCCTTTTTGCTCATAGTCTTGTGGTGGAAGATCATCTTGAGCTTGTGTCCCCTTGAAAGAAGTATACTTCTCTTGTTGAGGGAAAAACTTTGTCTTGGGGTATTGATCTTCTTCACATTCAACTCCATTGGCATTGAACTTTCGTTCAAAACCAACACCTTGATTCTTCCGGTGCATTCCTTGCTTGCGCACAATTTCCTCGAATTGCTTACTCCCGGCAAGGCTTTTGTACACTCCTTTATCTATAATTCCCTTCAATAAGATATTTTCTTGCTCAAGTGTAACTTGGCTAAGAGAATCATTAGTGGAATCAGGAGAACTACTAGAAGCAACAATATTGGATTTAGCATGATCATTGTTACTACTAGAGGAAGAATATTTCTTGTTAGACTTGACTTGAGGCATGTAAGTGGATAAGAGTAAACGCTTGGCAATGTAAGAAGAACTTTCTTGCGGAGATCATCATTGATTTCCTTTAAGAAATCATGCTCTTGCTCAAGATTGAGCTTTTCAAAGCATAGTTTCTCATGAGCTCTTAAAAGTTCTCGATGATCTTCGAAGATAGTGTCATGAGCTAACTTAAGAGTTTTTAGTTCTTTAGTTAGAGCCTCAATCTTCTCCTTATCATTGTCATTCGTTTTATCTTGATTAGCATGATTAATTGGTCTTTCATCATAGTATTCATCACTAGAGTTGTCACCAAGCAAATCATCACCTAACAAGTCATCTTCATCACTATTGAAATCAACATACTCGGGGTGTGTTACCTTAGGACCTTTGGCCATGAAGCATCTTCCAATTCCTTCATTTGGTGAGTCAAATATGTCGTAGGAGTTGGTTGACACAAGTGCTAGACCGGCAACACCTTCATCTTGAGTATCTTCGGAGTCGGAGTGATAACTTCTCTCGGAGTGGCTGTCGGAGTCGGAGCCGGATACCCATTCACCAACATGAGCTTGATGTCTTCGTCTTGTGTAGCTCCTTGATGATTTTTCCTTCCTTTCTGAATCCTTGCTTCTCCGTGAGTATCTTCGTTCATAACGATCATCTCTACTCCTTCTCTCTCTTGGTGGTGATCCTTTGCTTCTTCTTTTTGAAGAATCTTCTCTTCTCTTGTAGGGAGCCGTACACTCATTGGAATAGTGTCCGGGTCTTCCACAATTGTAACAGTTTCGCTCTCGACTAGAATATCTTTTGTCATTGGAGGACCTTGACTTGGAGCTTCTATCTTTGCTTCTACTCTTGTAGAACTTGTTGAAGTTCTTCACCATTAAGCTCAATTCTTCATTGAAGTCTTGTTTCTCACTTGATGATGTAGGGGCTTCACATGAGGCTTTATAGGCACCACTTGATTTGTTGTGAAGTTCCTCTTTATCCTTAAGTGACATCTCATGAGCAACAATTCTTTCAATCACCTCCATTGGCTTGAGATCTTTGTAATTGGGCATCATTTGGATCAATGTGCACACGGTATAATATTTTCCATCCAAGGCTCTTAGAATCTTCTTGATGATGAATCTATCGGTCATCTCTTCACTTCCTAAGCCGGCAATCTCATTTGTGATGAGAGCAAGCCTAGAGTACATTTCAGCGACACCTTCACCATCCTTCATCTTGAACTTGTCATGTTGGCTTTGAAGCACATCCAACTTGGATTCCTTGACGGAGTCGGTACCTTCGTGCATATCAATCAAAGTTTCCCAAATTTCCTTTGCATTCTCAAGGCGGCTGATTTTGTTGAATTCTTCGGGGCACAATCTGTTGAAGAGAATATCACAAGCTTGAGCATTGTATTGCAACATCTTCAACTCATCCGTGGTAGTTTCACGGTTTGGTTCTCTCCCATCAAAGAAGTCACCTTGCAAACCAACACACACAATAGCCCAAACGGCGGGGTTATGTCCAAGAATATGCATTTTCATTTTATGCTTCCAACTAGCAAAATTAGTACCATCAAAGTAAGGACCTCTACGGTGATAATTTCCCTCGCTAGACGCCATACTCTCCTAGGTTGTGAAACCAAGGCTATGACCACCAAAATCTATGGGGATCAAGCAAATGGAGACCAAGGCTCTGATACCACTTGTAGGATCGAAAGTATGTCTAGAGGGGGGGTGATTAGACTACTTGACCAAATAAAAACTTAACCTTTTCCCAATTTTAGTTCTTGGCAGATTTTAGCTATTTTAGGATAAGTCAAGCAATCATCACACAATTCAAGCAAGCATGCAAAGAGTATATTGGCAGCGGAAAGTAAGGCATGCAACTTGCAAGAATGTAAAGGGAAGGGTTTGGAGAATTCAAACGCTATTGGAGACACGGATGTTTTTCCCATGGTTCGGATAGGTGGTGCTATCCTACATCCACGTTGATGGAGACTTCAACCCACGAAGGGTAACGGTTGCACGAGTCCACACAGGGCTCCACCCAAGGGCAACGGTTGCGCGAGTCCACACAGGGCTCCACCCACGAAGGGTCCACGAAGAAGCAACCACCCACAAAGGGTCCACGAAGAAGCGACCTTGTCTATCCCACCATGGCCATCGCCCACACAGGACTTGCCTCACTAGTGGTAGATCTTCACGAAGTAGGCGATCTCCTTGCCCTTACAAACTCCTTGGTTCAACTCCACAATCTTGTCGGAGGCTCCCAAGTGCCACCTAGCCAATCTAGGAGACACCACTCTCCAAGAAGTAACAAATGGTGTGTAGGTAATGAACTCCTTGCTCTTGTGCTTCAAATGATAGTCTCCCCAACACTCAACTCTCTCTCATAGGATTTGGATTTGGTGGAAGGAAGATTTGAGTGGAAAGCAACTTGGGAAGGCTAGAGATAAAGATTCATATGGTAGGAATGGAATGTCTTGGTCTCAACACATGAGTAGGTGGTTCTCTCTCAGAACATATGAGTTGGAATGATGTGTGTGTTCTGATGGCTCTCTCTTCGAATGAAGAAGGAGGTGGAGGGGTATATATAGCCTCCACACAAAATCCAACCGTTACACAGTTTTCCATTCTCGGTGGGACCGAATCTATAAACTCGGTCGGACCGAAAATGTAAACCTGGTGACCGTTAGTGATTTTCGGTGGGACTGATATGCAACTCGGTAGGAACGATATGGTTAGGGATTGGGCATAACGTAATCTCGGTGAGACCGATTACACAAACTCGGTGAGACCGAATTTGGTAATTAGCTAACCAGAGAGTTGGTCAGGCAAACTCGGTGGGACCGATTTGCTCTTTCGGTGAGACCGAGTGGAACTCGGTGAGACCGAAAAGTTACAAAGGGGAAAGCTGAGTTTACATTGCAATCTCGGTGGGACCGATTCGCTCTTTCGGTAAGACCGAAAAGTTACGAAAGGGAAACAGAGAGTTTGCAACCCCATCTCGGTGAGACCGAGATCCTTATCGGTAGAACTGAATAGCTAGGGTTTGGCAGTGGCTAATGACAAGTGAAACTCGGTGGCACCGGATAGGAAGAATCGGTAGGACCGAGTTTGGCTTAGGGTTTAGGTCATATGTGGATATGGGAAAGTAGTTGAGGGTTTTGGAGCATATCACTAAGCACATGAAGCAAGAGGTTCATTAAGCAACACCTCATCCCTCCTTAATAGTATTGGCTTTTCCTAAAGACTCAATGTGATCTTGGATCACTAAAATATAAAATGAAGAGTCTTGAGCTTTTGAGCTTGAGCCAATCCTTTGTCCTTAGCATTTTGAGGGTTCCATTTTCACATCCATGCCATGCCAATCATTGAGCTTTCCTGAAATAATCATCTTGGAATAGCATTAGCTCAATGAGCTATATGTTGTTATGAATTACCAAAACCACCTAGGGATAGTTGCACTTTCATATGTACACAAGCGATGTATCAAGATTCAAATACTGAGTCAATCAACCAATAATGTACAAAACTAACAGACATATAAACACTTATAGAATATATGGATCAATAATATCAACTAACATACATAAGCCAGGACGCTGTACTTTTTTTTGCTAAAAGAGCATCCTTTTTTAGCGAAGCTAGTATATCATCTTGGCCCTTTCCGATGCGTGCCACTTATGGTCCATCTATACTACTATTATTGCTGAATGCACATTCAGCCTGATTGGCATATTTGTAGGTCTGGCACAACAATCAAAATGAAATATCTCTGGGTCTTATCAATTAATACAGACTTGTGCTCAAATAAAATTACAAACCAAAAAACAAAAACAGTTATTACATGATCTCTAAAACAAATGGTTTGATCGATTACATGAACAAACAACACAAAGTTATTCAACATGGAAAGAACATTTCACCTATGATATACCAAGTGGAAATTTAATTTCCTTTTTTCCTTCAGGACCTTAACAATGTGGTTAGTCTCAGCTTGCTTCGTTTTGAAATCCACCAAATATTTAATGGTTGTCTTGAGTACTGCTTGTGATTGTGCTGTTTGCTTCCTCAACATGTCAACTTCATCTCTAAGTGCAGAAGTAGAATCTCTTTCTACCACTAGTTTAGCCTCTAGAGCATGAGTAGTTGGCAATTAATGATGCACGATTGGGCCAGTGCCATTACTGTAGTATGATACAACATCCATGGGGACCTCACTCTTTGATCTTGGGCTAACCTATTTTGCCATTAAAGTTCCGATTGGATTCTGAAAAGTTGAAGTTAGCAAAACATCTAAACTGGGAGTTATATCAGCAAGCCAGTTAAACAATCAAGGAAATAAAGAGTTTCAATTGGATGATGAAAAGTAGTTATTAACATCATTGTAAACGGTTGTTGCAGTAGCAAAGCAGTTAAACAAACAAGTTTTGCAAAAGGTAACTGTTGTGGCATTGGAGTTTCTCTTGGATCCTGAAAAGTTGAGTAGTTAGTAACTTGATTAGAGCAACAAGTTACAGCAGCAAACTTGTTACACAAATATAATTTTGAAAATGTACCTGCTGTGCAATTGGACTTCCAATTGGATCCTGAAAACTTGAAGTTGGTAAGATGATTACAACAACAAGTTACAGCAGCAAACCAGGTAAACAAGGAAGTTTCTGAAAACATACATGTTGTGCCAACGGAGTTTCAGTTGGATCCTGCAAACTTGAATGTTAGCAATCAATAAATAAAGTTTTGCAAGAGACATAAGAAACTAACATCAAACTAGTAAACTAACCAGTTTTGGCAACGTATTTAATTACACATGAACTAGTAAAATTAACAAGTTCTTGGCAACGTATTAAAGTAACAAGTCGGTACTGTTTACCAGCAACACAGACATCTGTAAATTTCTTTGATGCAAGCAAAATGATTCCAAAACAGATATAAGTTAAAAAGACGGTGTCCCTCATATAAACCTAGCGGTTGTCTATCTATGAACATGCAAACATTACTAGTGCTACAAGTGGTAACAACAAACCATTTAAACAAATAGGGTATCCGAATGTAAATTACACGTGAATTCTTCTGCACCCTAGAAGTACATATGACCAGCTATCTACGTGATTAAGTAGCTATTTAAGTTCAGGAAAATAGGTAATTCTTAACAGTAAGTATCAAACACATAGATAGACGCAGTCTATATTAGGATTAACAGGCTATGGCATTATGTAATCAGTAGCACACTAAATTAAGCCAAGCAATGTAATTTAACAATTTTGCAATAAGTGGCTAACTAAAATTCCGACAAGCGGGTAACTGAACTTATGCTAGCTCTTTCTACAGGCACGCTGCAACTTCTTTTTCACTTACAAGGTTCTACGAAGGAGTCCATGTCATCAATTGCTTGGATATGCAGTCCCAATACTTCTTTCTTTCCACACTGCATTGGTAAGTCGAATGGTTAATCTAGTAAGATGGTGCGTCCTTGATATGTTATATGAGGACGTGTAGTCAGACTAGTTGTAGCCACACACATCACACTGGCTTTTACTGTATATTTCACGTGATTACATTTGGCATATCGAGATCTAAGCAATCTACAATAGGATGAAAGACTGGCACCCTTCACATTATTGGCGAACTCAGTTCATAGAAACTAGCAATTCAACCATTCCGTGGGTGAATGAAAAGCGCCATATGAATATTTTTCACTACCCCAATCATACACGCAAAAGGGGCGACGTCACCTTAGGGGCTGGTATGGGCGGCCGCCTCGGGTGGCTGGAAAGTGTGCACCTAGTTTGAGTCGTCTAGGTTGGCCCATGCTAGGTATGTTCGTCCCAACGCATGAGCAGGCAATGTAAAAAATGAAGAAAAACATTTCAATTTGGATGGGCCAATAATGTAAGTGCAAGGCAGGCCCTATAGCAGGCTCGCGGCCCAAACGAGCACCTCCCATATCGATCGACGGTAGGAGAAATCCCAATTTGTTCCCTCCAGCCTCCATTCTGGTTCGCTCCTAACCTAGCTGCCGCTAGACAGACCAACACAACGCTTCCTCGCGCCCTTGTTGGAGGGCGGTCGCCGGGCATCAAGCGAATGTAAGGACAAGAAGATGAAGATCCAGCCCTGGGTGTAGCCTGCGTGTGAGGCAGCGACGGCAGCACGGGCACGGCATTGAGCTTGCGCAAATGGATAGTCGCAGCTTGCAAGAGCAGCATGCGCAACGAGCAGGTACATCACATCCCTGATTATATCTAATTCAACTGTTCAATTTCTAGCCAATAGTTAAACCTGAAGGTGTTGTGAAACTTCTTGTATGTAGGGAATCTATGAGAAAATGAAACCAATTTCTGCTTATTTTATAACTCCCCCAATCAATACTGAACTGACTGAATCTGACGTATCTAATCAAGCTTCCGGTGCAAACATACAAGCTTGTGTTGTTCTTGAGCCTGAAGTGTCTAATGAACAGACTGCTAATGAAGGATTTGATGCAAACATTTTACATGCTCCTGGTGATGAACATATAGTGTCTAATGAGGGATCTATTGCAAGGATTTTGCAAGCTCCCATTGAAGGATTTAGTGTCTAATGATCATCTGCTATGTTGAGAGAGACATAGAGATTTGCAGGCATTGATGACAAGCAAATTATAGTACATTTTCATGGCTTCAGGATACGTCGAGGCCATCTACCAGAAAGTCCCCGTATTATGACAATGTAGCATAAATACTTTTCTAATCTGTTGTTTGAAACTATTGGCATACTTATGCAGGATAGATATATTGATATGCAGTTTGCGCACTAGTTATAACTGCAATTACACTTCGATATTTTCAGCTAGAGAACGAATAATTCAAGCAGGTATAGACCATGTTAGTAGTCCTTGTACACCATGTTGCATTTTGTGTTTTTTGGTGCTTGCATCATTTAGTGTTTTATAATCTGAACTACTTTGGATCATTAGCTGGTTTTCAAAGTGCATGTAGCTTCACATTTCTCAAGTTATGTTGATTTTAGGAGTGCAAGTGCCTTCGTATTTTTAAGTTAAATGTTCGCCCCTGGTAACTTGAATTCGTGGATCCACCACTGCACACAAATCATACACACAGGCCAATACAAATTAAATGAAATGCAGGGACTTACGCTAGCTCGTTGTACATGCTCACTGTAGCTCTGCTTACGCTTGGGATGTTCCATGTACAAGTCCATGTTACCACTTGCTTGGATGTGCAGGCCTTGTGCTCCTTGCATCCCCCTCTGCATTTTTGACACGGCGAATGGTTGATCAAATAAGAGGAATTGACATTGCTGTTGTACCAGAGGACAAATACTTACAAGGTTATATGGGTGTGCAGGATGTGTACCAGATCCCGTAGCGCCGTCATGCTTCGCTAAAAAATGGTTTTGCTTATTTCAGATGATATCTCCAGAAGAAACAAGAGTTAAAGTCAGAGTTGCATAGGTGTGCAAGCTAAGAGAGCAGTGAAAGGATATCCAAACATCGCCGGAACAGTGCACAAGGGAGTGATGTGTGGATACTAGTTCAGGCTGGCGTTTAGGCATGCTCGCCTAGCTAGAGTGCGGGTCACTTTAGAGCCGTTGAGGGTGATGCGCTAGCGTTGGCTGGCCGCACACGGATGCAGATCTAGAGTAGCAGCGGAGCGCTACGATGCGGTGGACAAGACTATTGGTGAAGCCCCAACGGCCTCGAGGGGCGGAGGTGCGATGATGTGCTCGGTGAAGTAGCCCCGGTGAGCTGTGAGACGGCGTCGGTGAAGCGCACATGATGCAGTGGAAGTCGGTTTCTGTGAGGCACGTCGGTTGCGGTGGCCGACATTGTCGGTGGACCACCCGGTGTAGTGGACGAGGGTGTAGATGAGGTAGCTCTGGTGCGGTGGTGAAGCGCGACCGTCGTTTTCGTTGTCGTCATCGTCCAGCATAGAGGTGGGGAAAGAGACGAGACGAGGGGCGATTCAAACTTTGCTTGGGTTGGCAGCGAATTAGGGATTTGAGCAATCTGGGCCCAGAAGGGGACGCGGAGAAGGGAGATTTTGCAGGGCTGGTATTGGGGCCGCCGGATATTTCAATCCGAAACATGGAAGCGCGAACTTATTTTGTCGTCGTTCCTTTTTTGGGGGGTGGAGGGAGGGGGTGGGTGGCTGGGTGCTAAGCGTCCGTACGACACATGCGGCCACCACGACATGACACTGGCCTGTCTGGTGCGCCTACATTTGAGAATGCAAATGAATCTTCTTTCGTTTGCAAACGAATCTGTATGCATTACCATGCCCATGTTTTCCTTGCAAATAATTAGTCATTTGAAACGAGATACTATAAATTAATTAATGAGGAGTTATTTGAAAAAAAATCGAAATGGTATCCACGCTAACGTGGATTAGAGTGTGTGTCACGTAATTAGTTATTTGAATTAGAGTGTGTGTCACATAGCAGTCTCCAATTCTAACGTGGATTTCGCATTTCACGGTATCCACGCTACTTTTTTAATACAAATTCATATGTATATGATGAACACCATGGTAGTGAGAAAACTTTGGATGGATTCAAACATATGACCTACAAAATAGCACAACAATCGAGTCAATGTCAACTTTTCCAAACCTAATATGGCATGAATTCGAAATAATTACCCATATGCATGGTCCTCACTTCAAATCTTACAATGTACATAGAATTGAAACATCGATATTAAGTCTCGTACTATCTACATTCAAATGTTGTTTTTAGCCCCCCCTGGCACACATGCTACATACTTCCTGTATCAGTCAATCTTCCTCTCCTAAGCACCTTAGGAAGCTATCGGTTTCCGACACACATTCATTCTTTCTCTCCATGTTTTGATCTCTAACTCTCTCAACTACACAACCCCTTTTTTCTACTCTATTACCAAATGTATTTACCTCACACACCCGCCTTTGCACCCCATACCGAGCTCTCTCTCTCTCTCTCTCTCTTTCCCTCCCACCCTCTCTCGCTAGATACATGCATTGCCTATCAAGCCCCCCAACCTCTCATGCGCACGCACGCATGTTGTCAATCTAGGTCACTACCTCGAGATTGTCTCACTCTTTCTTCCGCACGGCGGGCCACACTCGCTCAATCTCGCTCTCTTTATCTCAGTCTCGATTAACCTTGTTTTCTTTCACACACAAATGATATATCTCCCTGTTCGGGCCTCGATCAACACACTCTATACTCTCTCACACAGATTTTCTATCTAGGTCAGTCCATCCAAGTCGCCCCCACTCTTTCGACCTCATGGCAGGCTACGCTCGCTCAATCTCTCTCTCTCTCTCTTTGCATGTCTCGATTAACCTCGCTCTTTCTCGGACACAAACGATATATCTCCATGTTTGAGCCCAAATCGACATATTCATATTGTATACTCTCTCATGCACATTGTCTATCTAGGTCACTCTCTCCAACCCATCTCACTCTTTCGATCGCATGAAGACCCACACTCGCTCAATCTCTCTCCTTTATACATGTAATCGATTGACCTTGCTTCCTCCAACGCACAAAATATATCTACATGTATGTGGCTAGATCATCTCTCAAGCTCTATCTTACAGCCCTCACCCTTCCCAAAAGCTCAATCTGACAATATCTCTCCAGAGCATATATATCTTTTCAATGAATGTCGGACCACACTCACTTTGTCTCTCTATCTATATGTCTCTCGATTGACCTCGCTTTATCACGCCGTATCTTCCACACACTGAAGCTACCTCTCCATCCTTCGCAAAACCGGAGCTATTTACATTGCGAGGGGGACTCCAACCTTGGATTAATTTGTGTAGGCATTTATTTCGGTTGGTTTAGATTATATTTTCGTAGCATTCGGCCCACAACTACTCCGAACACCGTTGCAACCCCCGCACCTCCCCCAATTGATTTCCCTCTGGCTCGGTCATCGCTCTCTCGCACGTCCCTTCTCGCCTTCAACGTCGCACCATGGTATTATTGCAAAAAATCTGTTGTTCTCTTTAATAATTACAAATAAGCTACACACCGATAGTCCACCTGGAATGGAACAAATTTCGACCCACAAATTAAAGTGCTACAAACTACATGCCAAGGGGCCCACCTATCATGACACAAATTTGGACCCATATACAAATTAAAAAAAAGGACGAGGATCGAAGATGCGACCATGGCCTTCAAGCCGCACGTCAATAGGCAACATATGTAGAACATCAATGTTTGTTGTACCCCCTTTGTTCATATAATGTTTATATATTACCACATCCTATTTAATGGATAACATGTAATATTATTTTTAGTACATTAGTGGGACGGGCTCGTTAACACGTAGTACTATTCGCCTTCACTTACTGGTGGGTTCCATGTGCGCTCTCTCTCTCCTCCCCTTCTGCGTTTAGACGCACGGGCAAACACAAAGAACTCACGGGCGATGTTGCCGTTGACCATATCTGGACGCGTTCACAAGTTACGACACCAGTTTCACATACTAGTAGTACTAGTCAATGTGTATGTGCAATGCACATTAATTTGGAAGTATATTAAGTGCATGCGGATATTAAGTAGGATATTATTTGCGTGTTATTATGTGTTTAGCACTATTTTTGGCATGAAATTAACTGCACGCTAAACGTGTTAAGCACTCGACATTGAAGCAGTCTAGGTTGTTGGATGAGAAGGAATACATGTGGCTTCATGACGTTTTATATTTAATTTGATATGAATCTAGTAGAACATTAAATCGATCAAACCATAGATTTCATTCAGTCTGACTCCAACTTTACATTCATACGACGATCGATCTAAAATAAACGGAAATGATAAACGTTTGGATTTTAAGCATGGCAATCCGAATGTTTTTCATGGCAAATTTATATTACACGGCGGCGGCGGGGGTGTCTTGCGGTGGGAAGCGGCTCCTCTGCCGTGCTTTGTGTATCGTCGGGCCACTGACCGACGGTGATGGCGGTGTCTTGCGCCATTGTTTGCGTACTCCTGGAAGTTGGCCCTAGCTTCAAGGAAGGTCACAATGTTCTGGACTTCGGTCTCCAGGAGCGAGTCAACTGGTGGGAGGAGGCGACTGGCGTTGGTGCAAGTAAGCGGTCGACGGCGGCCATCCATGCCGCTGAGGGGGGCACTAGCACCCACGCGGGGACATGCGCTGGCAACGGCGCGACGGAGACATTCGTGTGCATGGGTACCGGCATGGGCGCGCACGTCAGTGCACGCGCAGGCGCATGCGCTGGCAGGTGCACGGGCGCATGAAAGTCCGCGGGGACCTCGTGGAACCCCGTGGCATCAAGCTCGGCGACAATGTGTTGCTCCTAGCCCATCAATGACATGGGGATGGGCGCTGGCGCAGTCGGGGCAATGGGAGCCGGAACGGGAGCAGGGAAAGGTGCGACGTCTTCCGGCATGGCCGGTTCAAGATCGTCCAAAGCGCCTTATGTTCTTGAGACTCCGGCTAGGTGTCTTCCTCGGGAAACTGGAAGACTAAGGGCGGACCATCCTGATGGAGCATGGCATACAGTTAGGTCAGCCTGGTTGGAGGTAGACGACAGGAGAATCTGAGGGGAAGAGAGAAGATTGTAGCGATACCGGGTAGTGCGGGGTTGATTTTAAACTGCGGCGCTGGCGACATTAAAAGTGGGAGCAGTTGGGACGAAGGTGGGCGGCGGAGCCTGGTCAAAGGACTCGCCTCCCGGTGAGCCTGAGCAGCGGTCTGCTCGCACGCCTCCTATCAGCCGGCGCAGCGTTCTGCTCGCACGCCTCCTGTCGACTCACACGCTTGCTTGGACGGCACCTGCCGATGAGAAACGGGACTCATGGCGGAACGTAAACGCCCATGGTTTCAATAAATACCTTGTCTCTTCATTTGTGCAACTTCCCATAAGCAGCTTGTCTCAAATTGAAGAAAAAAATTACGTAGGAATATTTGTGCCATATCACGTGACCATGCTCAGTTTTATGAATTTCTGGTCACTTTTGGATTTTCTGAAATTTAAACACAGGATGCTAAACAATATCATAACCTACATCATGCAATAAATTTTCAGGCAATACATCTTTCTTGTTGTATTTCTTAAGAAAGGATTTGGTCAAACATTTTGCTTAGTTAGACTTCAGACAAGTTATATATGCAGAGTAAAAGGATAATACTAGGCACGAACAAACGGGCTCAATTCTGTGCTCATCCTGGTGTAGTACTCCTATTAGTACTAGGCAATGCAGTTGACGGGTGACCTTGGGTAGCAGCGACCGAGGGAATTGAACCGTGCTCCGCACCGTAGGTAACGTTGTCTAGTTACTAAAGCATCCCTCCATTGTTCAGTGGTAGTCAGTATGGACCGGGGACATGAGGGGAATTTCCTGGGGCTGGAATTCTGGCTGCCAGATATTTTGACTCGAAACGCGGAGGCTCGACTGGTTGGGGTTAGCTAATGTGCGTACCACGCACGCCACCAGAAGGACACGAGCCCGTTTTTTGAGGATCAACACGAGCCCGACTTTTTCTTTTATTTTGAGGATCAACATGAGCCAAGGTCTGGCTGGTACGCTATTGGGTCCTACCATTCAAGTATATGAAATGAATCTTTCAAATTGCCAAATGAATCTATGTGTATTAAAATTCCCGTATTTTCCTTGCAAATAGTAATCTCAATGTGGTAATTGTTTATGACGAGTTCTTGAATTAGAGTGAGTTTGTGATATAGTGATATCAACGTGGATTTCACATTTCATGGTATCCCTAGTAAGTTTTTCATTACAAATTCAAATTTAAATGATGAAGGGTAAGGTGGTGAGAAAACTTTGGATGTATGAAGCATATGACCACACAGACAGACACATACGAACACAACAACAATCCAATAGGTATGGTGCATCTATTTTTCCAAACCATGCATGTATGACATGAATCAAAAATACTCCTTCGGTTCCTAAATATTAGTGTTTTAGAGATTTCAACAAGTACCTACATACGGAGCAAAATGAGTGAATCTACACTGTAAATATGTCTATATACATCCGTATGTGGCAATCCATTTGAAATGTGTAAAAAAACTAATATTTAGGAATGAAGGGAGTAAAAGGTAAGACATGCATGGTCCTCAATTCAATATTCAAAATGAACAGGAAACTGAAACATGAATATTAAGTCTAGTGCTACAGTACATGCAAATGTTGTGTTTAGGCAGTGCTATGTAGATTGTCGGGGGTTAACCCCTCGACCTTAGATAAAATTGTGAAGTTGTGTTTAGGAGTGTTTAGATTATATTTGTCCCCACCCTCCCAAACACTGATTGGTTCTGCACCCCCTCCTCCCCTGGAGAATATCATGTGCCCCCACACCTTAGATGCTATATACTGATACGAGTTCCTTGGAGCTTGTAGATCTGAGATATAGGAGCTCATAGGATGTCTCAATATTTTTACAGGAAACCTTGATGAGTTTGAGAATTGCACACAATTTGTACAAAAACTACTCAGATGCCCTTGGATCCCATATCCAACGACCTCGAAGCTCGTATCAACATAGCATCTAAGATGAAGGAGGACATCATATTCTCATGTATGTAAGAATATCATGTGCTATGACACCTTAGATGCTTTGGTGATACAAGCTCTTCGGAGCCGTTGGATTTGTGACCCAACAACTCCTCGGTGGTTCGAATTTTTTTTGCAGAAAAGCCCCCAAAGAGTTCGGCCACTGCTTACAAGCACAAAGACTACTCAGATGCCATTGGATCTCAGATCAAACGACCTTGAAGCTCGTATCACCGTAGCGTCCAAGCTGCGAGAGCACCTGATGTTTTCTCGCACGGGAGAATATGAGGTGCCCCCGCACCATAGATTCTATGGTGATACGAGTTCACGGAGATCTAACGGCTCACAGTAGGAGGTTTGAATGTTTTTGAAGTATACACCTGAGAGAGTTTGGGAATTGCGTAGAAAGTACAAGTACTACGCATGTGGCATCTGATCATAGATCATATGACCTAGATGCTCGTATCACCGTATCGGCTAATTAAGCTACGGGGAGCACCTAATATGAGCAACGGGGAGCCATTGGATCCAAGATGCAGTGGCACACACGAGGCCTGAATATTTTATTTGCAAAAAAACCTTGAAGAGTTTGGAAATTTCCCATAATTACAAAGACTACTCCCAAGCCATTGAATCTCAGTTCCAACGATGTAAGAACTCGTATCACCATAGCATCTAAGCTGCGGGGTGGATGTGATATTCTATGGCGCTGTCATTTTTGTTTGTAAACTTGAAAAATACGTGTAACTCGTGCCGTTACTTGTCTAACCGTGCAAAATGTTTGTTCAAAAAAACCATCCTACACTGAAATATTGGAACAACACACGGGGGTCCCACTTGTCATTGATCAAATTTGGACCTAAAACTAACAAATCTGAAAGACGAGATTCGAATTGGCAACCTGGACTACAAAGCGTAAGTCAATAGCCTGAAACAACAACGATTGCTGGCTTTGTCCCATAACTTGATTTTATACAATATTACGTTGAGTAGAGTAGAGGGAGTGCCTCGTCAACACGTGCATGACCGTTGACTCACTTACTGGTGGGTCCCAGGTCTGCGATATCTCTCTCTCCTCTCCATCGTCTAACCTTTAGACACATGGGCACACACAAAGAGCGGCGCTAGCTTGCCGTGGTATTATTATAACTAAAAAAAGCTTGGAAAATAGAAGAATGGCCTAGAACAAGAGATGTTGTGGCTGGTAAAGACGGAGCTAACCACACCTATCCTTCGTGCCATAATAGCATGATGAAGCTGTGTGGCTAATGGGGTGTTTTCGACTGACTGGCTGGGTACCGAGGTCGAACCATAGGTACTACTACGTCTGATACAGTATATTTTTACACGCACATTTTTCCTCCGTGCCGAGACGTGGCACACCCTACCACGCGGTTTCGGGGTCCTCCCGGGTGGTGCACGCATATATTCTTCCTTGCCGAGATGTGGGACGCCCTACCGTGCGTTTTTTGGGTCCTCCTCGGTCGTAGCGCCGAAGCAAGTAAATGAGTCATCAAATCACAAAAGACCACCTTTCCCGCCGAGTACATCAGTGAAGCACGGCGGCTAGCTAGTTGGGCTAGTACAACCGATTAGCTAGGCCGCCGCCACATTTGTTTTTTTCACCCTTTTTTATCTCCTTGCCGTCTGGTAAATTTAAATATCCACCGCGACATTGCTCTAGTCTTTGGGTGCCGCAGGCGCGGCGGGATTTTTAATTTTTTGATTGACGGGAGTAGGCGCAGCAGGATTTTTAATTTTTTGATTTACGGGAGCAGGCGCGGCAGGATTTTTAATTTTTTGATTGACGGGAGCAGCGCGACAGTAATTAGTCACAATGACTCCGCCTGTAAAACCCACTGCTCCCTGATGTGACAAGTCGTCGACTGGTGTTTTCCCATGGTGAAAACCTAAAGATTCCCCGCTCCTAGGATGGCTCCCTCCGCCTTCCCGTAGATTGCATTGCCTTTCAGCCGTTTCGCCCCCTTTGCTTCCTCTCCCCATTGCTTCTACCTGGTACCATGGCGGCACGGCAGATCAAGGATTCTGAGGTGAGGCGCCTGACACATGAGCTTGAGGCCAAGGATGCGAAGCTCAGGGCCAAGGACATGGAGCTCCATGAGCGCAAGTAGGAGAGGAGTCCCATGCTCCTCCGTTATGTGCGGGAGTTCACGGAGCTTCAAATGCGGCAGGCGTCCACCACAAAGATGCTTGAGGCGTCGACGGCGTTGCTGCAGAAAGCGGGAGATATGATAGGTCATCACGGGAGCCGACTGGAGCACGAGCGGGCCGATCGTGACGAGGTCCAGGATCGCCTCAGCCACTTGGTGGACCAAGTTGCCACACATGTGTTGCGGCTGCGCGATGCCTACCGTAGTGCAAGCGCGACCATGCCGACCGTCGGGCTAAACTCGCTCGACCACCCCGTCGACTACAACGAGCTACAACTTCCTGACCTGGTCTCCTTCACCTATATCTCCAAGGAGCGGAGCCGTCACCGCGCGATGGTGGGGACGGAACAGGACAAGGAGGGGTTGCGGGCTTCCTTCACCGTTGCCTGGCGAATCCTCTCAGGGCCCCGTCACCGGAATCCATTTGTGCCATTGGACGCCTTCTTTGACGAGCTGGCTCCCGTCGACCGGGAGCGGGCTCTGCGGGCCGTTGCACCCTACATCACCAACATCGTGCGCCTCGAGAAGCAGAGGGACTTCAGTGGTGTTTAGGTGTCCTCTGCATGGGCATGTCCATGTCTCGGTGCAGCATGACCGTCGGATCAAACTTAGATGGTGCAGATCAGTCACTGTAGCACAAAGCGTGTGGGTGTGTTTGGTTGCATTCTCATCTCAATATATTCCCTCTTCGTATATTTGTGTTAACCTACTAGTGTGGACTCATGAACCCTTCATGAACTCTACCAAACACGCAAAAGTGGGTCGAGAAGGGAACTTTTGCTCCCATCCTTTGCACCCTTCATACACCCTGCCTAACACTGAGTCGTCGTGCTTCATATGGTTCATGTTTCGTGGAGTACTGTAGCACCGTACTCTCCGTGCGCTGTAGACCTAGTTTTGTTAACATTTATCTCACCGTTCATTCTCGACTGGACAGTCAAAAAAGCGGTACTATGTTACATTACTGTTCATATAGTTGACATGCGCACATCATCATTTGTTATCATTATATCTTACTACACTAGCAACAACATTATGTAGTACTAATGTATGAACCACTGCACATTCCTAGTAGTAGGAGCACTGTGTATGTTCAAGTGGCTACCGTGTTTCACACTCCTCCGTCGTAAGAGTGGAAACGCTTGCTGTAATCATTTTTTTCTTAAGAAAAAATAGTGGACTCGCTCTACCGTGCGGATCCTCCTCAATGGTCGTCGGAACTTTGCTACTCACTTTCGCCGACATGTGGGACAGCCATCATCAGGGTCCACCAGCCATGCAGTAAATTACTCCGTAGTAGAGTGCCCAACTACACGGTAGACTACTCCGATCGAAGCGCCACAGTAATGCCCAGTGAGCCGTCAAATCACAAAACCCCCTCCTTTCCAGCAGTAAGTTGGACGGACGAAGCAACCATCATTTCACTCTTCTATCTCAGCTTTCTCTCTACCCAACCCTCGCTTCTCCCTCATCTTCTTCCTCATGTCTTCAAGAAAACCCCGACCTGCTTCTGCCATTGTTCTTCTCTCCCAAAGAAGGAAAGGTGAGCGCATCAATGGTGTTGATTCTGGCCAAGGCCCGGTCTTGCAACCCCAAGAATGATCCTATAACTCCCTCTCTGTTCTTCTTTTTGGTTTGTGATTATGGTTTCTTTTCTTTTATTTCTATTTCACAGTTTCTTGATGGATGTTGGAGCACCGGCCGAAGTGATGTCTATGGCTCTGGCAAAAATCATCGAGGCTCATGGTACGAAGAAGCGCAAGCACCCCGCCGAGACTACCGCAGACAAGCTCAAAGCCATCGCCCTATCCAAGCCCCCCTCTCTGGGATCCCACATTAAGCAAGTCTAGGTAATATCTCTTCTTGACGATCTTTTTCTCGATCTTGATCGTGTTTTTTCATCTAACACGCAGTACTAGTACTAGTAGTACAACTTTCTGGGTGATCTTGCATGTGATTTTTGTGTGCCAAATGGTGGTTCTAAATTCCCCTTTTGACCAAAACATGCGAGAGGTTGACACTGATTTCTTATGGATTACTTTCAACTACTTTATGAACATTAATGCTACCTTTGAAGATGGTTTATTTGCATCAGTAACTTGTGTTATGGATATTGCAAGTAATCCCTCTGCTCTCATGCCTTTGAAGACACGTTCTAGTGTCTTTGTTCACTCATTTATGTGCGTATATGTAGTCATATATGGAGTAAAATATCGGAAATCATCTTATATTTCTGAACGGAGGTAGTAATAAAATATTTGGTTTCTGTTTGAATTAGAACCAGGTCCGCGGTGGAGATGAAGTTCTCAAATTCATGTCGTGTGAACTAGAAGACCTGAGGATGAGTTCTACTGCTAAACTATCCAGCTACTCTGTCCTTGTCGCCACATGTCCTGAACTAGTGTTTTCCTGTAGTATTGTTGTCAGGCGTGTTGTCGAGGTTGTACTTGACCACAACAATTTCCTGGCTGTGCCTTCGATTACGAAGGGTGTGGTTCTTGTAAAGCTTCCTGACAAATTTGATGCAGCCTGTCTTCATCGTCAT
The DNA here is from genome assembly GCF_003073215.2 of Triticum urartu. Lineage (NCBI taxonomy): Eukaryota > Viridiplantae > Streptophyta > Magnoliopsida > Poales > Poaceae > Triticum > Triticum urartu. The sequence continues at coordinate 76,082,010 of NC_053026.1, read as the reverse complement.
GTTTATGAGTGGAAAGACCACTCTGTTAGGTTCTCCAAGGTTGAGGAGATGGTGATGGTGCCGGTAGACATCTCTCACGAAGTCCATGGCCTAGTCAGTTATGCGGGGTTCATCCCGTAGGTCGGTGGTAAGAAATAGTCTGCAGAGTTTAATTGGTGCAACTTTGCATGTCTATAGTATGTACTATTGTTCAGTACTTGATTTGTGTTTGTGAACCCTGTATTGTTTAGTATTGCCACTTTTGGTGTGTGGTGAGTCCTGAGAACAACCTATCTTAATGTCTGTCCACTCAATTTAGTCTGTATATTTTGAAGTATCCAGATCATCTTTTTTGTGAGGACGGTTTATCAATTATGGTTACACTCCAATATATGTATGCATTGCAGGGTTTATCGCACCCACCAGGATTTCCAGTCCCATGGATGTTCGGTCCATACGATTTGTCATGACCTTTGGATTGTCTTGCTTGTGGGAGTAGGAGGGGGCCCTGCATGCCATGCGTAGTTGGACAACCAATCTTCTGTTTAGTACATCAACATAGTGATTTCCTGGTAAGGATTCACTCATGTCACATCAAGTAAATCTTATTGATTTAATGTCCTGTTTTCTTTCTTTTGCTGTAATTTTATGATGTAGGTTTTGCCATGTGACATTCATCACAGAATAAACCGTTTGGTTTGCTCTACGATGGATATTTTTGCAGGTTTCACTTCTTATGTCGTGTCAGTAACGAAGGCACTGTCCATCACTTATGTTACTGGAAAAAGTTGGGTCAGTCTATTGTCTGAGTACAAGGTGAATCCCTATGATGAACTACAGTTTGGTTTAACAAACACGCCACAATTAGTCCTTCTCGCGTTTAAAAGAAATGAAGAAAAAGACTGGATCACGGCCACAGAGCCTAGTCAAGTTAGAAAGCTGATCATAGCAGATCAGACACGATCGCCGCTGTCTCGCACATTGGTACCACCTTCAGCAATGGATCGAGCACCGATAGTTTCTCTTGCACTGATAGCGGCAGTAGCTCAGTCTGATCCAGCTAAGGATTGGGCACCGACCGCGTCAGCGGATCAGGATGATCTACTGGAGGATCGAGCATCGACACTGGCACCTGCTCTGACACCGGCACCAGCTCTACAAGGGGCACCATCTCCGGCAGCAGCAGCGGCACTACCAGTCGCACCGACACGGGCACCAGCAACGGCTTCAGCACCTGCACCAACACTTGCACTTGCATCTACTTCGGCCCGTGCAGCGGCAACGGAACCAGCAGTTGCACTGGCACCAGACTGGGTTGCAGTTCGCACTTCATATACCAAAGTCCTTAAAAAACCCGACATGTCCACCTTCTTGGGAAGCATTGGCCGCCCAAGTGCTTCGTTCTTTTTTCTTTCCATGTTGTTTCACATGATTCACTGTGTTGATCTAACTATTTGTGTATGTCTTCTTATTTGCAAACAGAGAATTCCTAGGGCAATGAGGGAGTCGTTCAACAATCCGGGCGACCGTGGCCAAGTTTCTCTTGCCATGCGCAGCCTTCATGTGAATGAACCTGCTCAATATACCGTAAGTACAAAGGATGGTCGCATGATGATTGATGCTAAAGGATGGTCAAGGTTCAAATCTAAACCATATCTTTCGGTAGGATATGCTAGCAAAATCGAACTTTCTCGGCAAGGAGAGCTGGTCCAAATCAACTTTGAAATTCTTTAGTAGTAGCACGCAACTGCCGAACTGATCTATCCTCCGAGAGATTTTGATGTAATACTCTGGCATGGTGAAACAAGTGTCCTATGTGTATAAGTAGTACAACAGTATCGTTGATAGAATTGCAACTCTGATTGCTTGTTAGGAACCGTCGTTTGATTTCATTCCAACAGATGTCGTGCTTTATTCAATTTTGTGTATTTGCCTTGCGACAACATCTAAAACCAGCACTGTACCGACCACTTGCAATATAACAGCAATGAGGTAGAACATATGGGTCCCCAAACATGCAGGCCCATCGGCCTGTGGCCCAAAGTCCAGAACCATGAGCCTATCTGAGTATTTCTCAGCTGAACCCCCATAATGCCCATGCGTTGCACATAACATCAAGATGCATTTGTATGAGTATTTTATCTTCTGAGAGAAAAGGAGGAATGAGGGAAGGCCTTATTTGCAAATGTGGAGAGGTGTGTGGGTACCTTTTTGCAAAATTGCCATAGTTTCCTTCCTATCCGTTAGATATAAATCGGACGGCCTATATTGCAGGATGGCAGGCACACCATCATCACCAACTCGTCTATACCGTGTTAAAAAACTCTGTTTTTATAATTATATAAGTTATATATATTCCCCTTGATTTTTCTTATGTATAAAGTTGTGATATAAAAGATCTTTGTATTTCTTTACAGAGGGAGTATCTCTCTCTCAAAAGTATATTTATGTGTAACTAGTTACTCCTGTCTTTCTACTTCCTTTCGCTGATATGTGGGGCATCCGGCAATGGGGCCCACATGTGATATGCACCAAATTAGAGTGCACAACTACATGGTAGACACACCCCAGTCGTAGCGCCGCTGTAATTCCCAATGAGTCGTCAAATCACAAAAACACCACCTTTCCAGCTTTAGCAGTAAGCTGGACGAACGAAGTGGGAATATTTCACTAGGCCTGAATCCCCTTCTCCCTCGCCTGCTTGTTCAGAGAAAACTCCCGCCCGTAAAAAAAGAAAACCCCCTCTCGGCTATTGCATAGGGTTTTATCATGGAGAACCTGGTATGAATTCTTCATCCATCCCCGATAAATCCAAGTCCCTTGGTCGTGGGTACTCCTAGGATGGCAGCCGCCGCCGTTGATGCATTTTTCTTCCTACTGAATCTAGCGTGTTTCATTTGCAATGCCCAAAGTGCAAGGAACCTGCAGGTTTATGCGCCCTCGGCGAGACGCCACACTTGTTCCTTCTCATCCTAACACAGTATTTTAAAACGCGCACAGTATGTTTCTAGAATCCTCTTTTCTATCCGGGAGGGTGGGGTTTTTTGAACATGCTGTCAACTAATTTGATAATTTGGATTGCTATATTTGGATAAAAGGTACTAGTACCATGGTCAACACTGACGTGAAGGAGGAAATTATTTCTAGATTTGGATATAGAGAATACATTGTGTTCTCATATTATTTTTCCTACAGTGCATTCCTTGCTCTGCCAGAACACATGTACTCAAGATGCTCGGCCTTGCCATAACTGAATACACCAGTTTAATGGTCACAGTGAAGACAAGCCATGGATATAAGTTTCGAGTTGGGTTCATGAACCAAGAAGATCGCTGTTTTTTATGGCCGAACTTGGATAAACTTTCTCAAGTGTTACAGACTGAAAGTTGGCGCACGAATGTTGATGGAAATAGCAGAACCTGGTCTCATCTTCACTGTGATCTTCCACCCCGACGTCATTACAATTGTTCAATCATCTTAGTTTTGTATCTGGTTCTTGCTTCTTGCCTTGATTACTTCTTAATCCACCTATTCTATTTAACTAATCACAATTTAACTTTAGAAGTAGCAACAAATCTCTCACGAAGATGCTACTTCTAACTAATATTTTCTTATAATTGGTGGCACGTGTAGGTTTTTTCATAGTTAAGTAGGCTACTCGTTTGTTATTCTATAAGAACTCGGGTGTTACTCATGGCACTGAAGTTGACTTGGACGACATCCACAAGTTCCTACACTTTATTGATCGTCTTGAGGTCCTTGTGGGGCGTTTCAATGGTGGAAGGCCATGTGGGATATGTGTGCCACTACTGCACTCGTTGAACAGGTCCAACTGTGTTGAGAAACTTATGGTACGAGCTGTTTTCTGTTATATATGTTGTTCATAAACTCTTGCTGATGCACAGTTTTACAGCTGTGATCTTCTTGAAACAGGAACCGCCCAGGTCTATTGTTCCTATACAGATGCCTGACCATGGTCGGGTCAGACTAGCGCTTGGTCACAACATGATGTTTATGTCTGCCTACTCCATTCCCATTGGAGGTGAAAAGATACTTATTCATGGGTGGTCTCAAATGATGAAGGCGCGTCTGATTATCTTCTTCATTGTCTGGTCTTGCCACGGTCGAGTATATTTGATTTCATCCCGGCCCGGGAACAAGAATCTCTGGTGCAGCTTATTTAGGAGGGAGTGCTCCATATTTGGCACCTTCTTTAATTTTTCATCATTGATGGTGGCGGATTCCCATAGGATGCAGCCTACTTGATTATCGTAGCACATGCGCTCTTCTGAAGGCTCTTTTGGCTAGAAATTGCCGGCGTCCACCATCGTGACCACCAGTCTAGTAGTGCCGAGTTGGTTTGGGCATCGTGTCATCTTCGGTTTCGGTTCTATACCAGCTAATTCGCCAGCATCGGTACTAGTCTCAGCGCCGGTGTCAGTCTCGGCGCTGGTGTCGGTCTCAGTCTCGGATGTGACACGGGGTACTGCAACAACTGTTGCTCCTCCAGATAGTTCAAATAGTACACTACTGGAATCATCTTCTTTGCTGTCTGCCATGGCGGACGGCAAAGGCATGGTTCACAGACGGCAAACCTCTTTGCCGTCCGCTAGCGGACGGCAAAATGTCCGGATGAACACATGCCAGCAAAGGCCTTCTTTGCCGTCCGCCGATGGTGGCTAGCAGAGGGAAAAGATCGTGGACGACAGTGAGGTGGGGTGAGAGCTGTTAGGGGTTAACGGCATGCTTTGCCGTCAGCCAGAAGATGACAAAGAGGCTAAGGTCTTTGCCGTCCGCTGGTGGACGGCAAAGTGCTCAAACATGCCAGTCCCAGGAATCACAGGTAGCTGCCACGTGGCATATTTGCCGTCAGCTAGCTGACAGCAAAGCGCCTGTACAACCCTGTTTTTAATTTAATTCATTCAATTTGACAGCAATTCACAGATATAAACAGATATACATATATACACAACAAGCATATCCAACACACTAGTTTCATCATATATATATATACATAACCAACACATATATAGTTCCATCCTTATATATTACAAAAGTTTCACATTTGTTGATCCAACACCATTATCCATCCATCCATATAACAAGTTCCAACCATGCAAGTTCATTGATACAAAATAAAAGCACAAATGGAAAAGAAGCACTCCATCCATCCAAGATTCCGTGAATTAAATCAAATCTGCAAAATGATAAACAAGATGTTAGAAGAAGAAAAAGAAAATGAAGAAGAAGAAGACTATAAGAAGTGAGCATACTTATTTTGTAAATTTGGTCATTTTGTGCTAACATAAGTAATTTTGGAGTTAACCTATAGGAAACTAAGCATATTAGAGCTAACTTAGAGCTAACTTATGTCATTTTGGAGAAGAAGAAGAAGAATAATAAGAAGAAGACTATAAGCTTATTATGTAAACTTGGCCATTTTGTGCTAACATAAGTAATTTTGGAGTTAACCTATAGGAAACTAAGCATATTAGAGATAACTTAGCATATTAGAGCCAACTTAGGTAAAATGGAGCCAACCTAGCTAATTATGCCATCTTTGAGTGAACTAAGCACATTAGAGCTAACTTATGCCATTTTGGAGAAGAAGAAGAAGAAGAAGACTATAAGCTTATTATGTAAACTTGGTCATTTTGTGCTAACATAAGTAATTTTGGAGCTAACCTATAGGAAACTAAGCATATTAGAGATAACTTAGCATATTAGAGCCAACTTAGGTAAAATGAAGCCAACCTAGCTAATTATGCCATCTTTAAGTGAACTAAGCATATTAGAGCTAACTTAGAGCTAACTTATGTCATTTTGGAGAAGAAGAAGAAGTAGAAGAAGAAGAAGAAGAAGAAGAACAAGAAAGAAGAAGACTATAAGCTTATTATGTAACCTTGGTCATTTTGTGCTAACATAAGTAATTTTGGAGCTAACCTATAGGAAAGTAAGCATATTAGAGCTAACTTAGGGCTAACTTATGTCATTTTGGAGAAGAAGAAGAAGAAGAAGAAGAAGACTATAAGCTTATTATGTAAACTTGATCATTTTGTGCTAACATAAATAATTTTGGAGCTAACCTATAGGAAACTAAGCATAGTAGAGATAACTTAGCATATTAGAGCTAACATATGTAACTAAGCATATTAGAGCTAACATAGGTAACTAAGCATATCGGAGGAAACAAAGCTAAATATATATAGATCATTTTGGAGATCAAACATACCTGACATAGTTCAGTTCTCATTATTCTTCTCCTTCTCCTTCCTCAGCCTGATGCGCCAAGATAAAAGAAGACTACCCCAAAAGCTACACAGATCCCCGATAGTCCCAACTGGGCTCCACTACTGATCAACTAGAACGGAAAACAACACAAGGGACAAGATCTTCATCGAGCTCCTCCTTGAGCTTGGTAGCGTCACCTGCTCGGTAAACATCGGCACCTGCAAACTGGGTTTTGGAAGTATCTGTGAGTCACGGGGACTCAGCAATCTCACACCCTCGCGATCAAGACTATTTAAGCTTATAGGTAGGGTAAAAGGTATGAGGTGGAGCTGCAGCAAGCGACTAGCATATATGGTGGCTAACATACGCAAATGAGAGAGAGAAGAGGAGGCAAAAGCATGGTCGAACAACTATGATCAAGAAGTGATCCTAGAACAACCTACATCAAGCATTACTCCAACACCGTGTTCACTTCCCGGACTCCGCCGAGAAAAGACCATCACGGTAACACATGCGGTTGGTGCATTTTAATTAAGGTCAACTTCAGGTTTTCTACAACCGGACATTAACAAATTCCCATCTGCCCATAACCGTGGGCATGACTTTCGAAAGTTCAAAACACTGCAGGGGTGTCCCAACTTAGCCGATCACAAGCTCTCACGGTCAACGAAGGATATTCCTTCTCCCAAGACATTCCGATCAGACTCGGCATCCAGGTTACAAGACATCTCGACAATGGTAAAACAAGTCCAGCAACACCGCCCGAATGTGCTGACAAATCCCGATAGGAGCTGCACATATCTTGTTCTCAGGGCACACTCAGATGAGACATCCTACGAGTAAAACCAACCCTCAAGTTGCCCCGAGGTGGCCCCGCAGTCTACTCGGTCGGACCAACACTCAGAGGAGCACTGGCCCAGGGGGGGTTAAAATAATGATGACCCTCGGGAGCGCGACTCCCAAGGGAAAAAGAGGCTAGGTGGTGAATGGTAAAACCAATGTTGGGCATTGCTGGAGGAGTTTTATTCAAGGCGATTTGTCAAGAGGTTCCCATTATAACCCAACCGCGTAAGGAATGCAAAATCTGGGAACATAACACCGATATGACGGAAACTAGGGCGGCAAGAGTGGAACAAAACACCAGGCATAAGGCCGAGCCTTCCACCCTTTACCAAGTATATAGATGCATTAATTAAATAAGAGATATTGTGATATCCCAACAAAATATCCATGTTCCAAACATGGAACAAGCTCCAATCTTCACCTGCAACTAACAAAGCTATAAGAGGGGCTGAGCAAAGCAGTAACATAGCCAAACAACGGTTTGCTAGGACAAGGTCGGTTAAAGGCCTAGCTTAACAATATGGGAGGCATGATAAGCAAGTGTTAGGTATCGCAGCATAGGCATAGCAAAAGAGCGAGCAACTAGCAAGCAAAGATAGAAGTGATTTCGAGGGTATGGTCATCTTGCCTGAAATCCCGCAAGGAAGAAGAACGAGTCCATGAAGAAGACAAACGGACGAAGTCGAACGAATCCTCACAACGCGACGTTATCGGAACTAACCCGAAGAAGCAACACCGGAAAGAAGCAAACAACATAGTAAACAACCACCACATAAACATGGCATGATGCACAACCAAATATGATGCATGTCTGGTTTAAAGATACATGGCATGGCAAAAGTGCACAAGCAATCCTACAAATGAAGTGGAGCTCAATATGCAAAGGTGCATATTGGCGAAACACCACGACAAGTTATTTAGTTCAATCTTGTTTATGTACCCAACAATATTAACTATTGATCAACATGGCAAGAGGGTGAAGCACAACAAAACTACCTATCTAGGCAAGTTTAAATGAGGCCAGAAACAACGAACAACGATTCTGGTAAAACCTCATATGCATATTTTAAGGTTTGGTACTGTTCTGCCCTAAACACAATTTTAGAGTTGTTAAACATGCAAAGTAAAGCCATCATGTTAAACTAGGCATTTTTCTACCCCATTTACATATAAAGTTTATTTAAAACGGAGCTACGGTTATTTAGAAATGAATTAAACCATTTTAGAATGTCATTTATGTGAATTAAAACAAACAGCATGTTAAACATCTTAAACGTGGATGAGAACAGCATATTATGAAACTAGATGAAATTTTAAGAATTTTGCATAAATAGTTTGTTTAATTTGGATTCATGCATGATTAGTTATTAGCAATACAATATGCAAAGGTGCATATTGGCGAAACACCACGACAAGTTATTTAGTTCAATCTTGTTTATGTACCCAACAATATTAACTATTGATCAACATGGCAAGAGGGTGAAGCACAACAAAACTACCTATCTAGGCAAGTTTAAATGAGGCCAGAAACAACGAACAACGATTCTGGTAAAACCTCATATGCATATTTTAAGGTTTGGTACTGTTCTGCCCTAAACACAATTTTAGAGTTGTTAAACATGCAAAGTAAAGCCATCATGTTAAACTAGGCATTTTTCTACCCCATTTACATATAAAGTTTATTTAAAACGGAGCTACGGTTATTTAGAAATGAATTAAACCATTTTAGAATGTCATTTATGTGAATTAAAACAAACAGCATGTTAAACATCTTAAACGTGGATGAGAACAGCATATTATGAAACTAGATGAAATTTTAAGAATTTTGCATAAATAGTTTGTTTAATTTGGATTCATGCATGATTAGTTATTAGCAATACAATATGCAAAGGTGCATATTGGCGAAACACCACGACAAGTTATTTAGTTCAATCTTGTTTATGTACCCAACAATATTAACTATTGATCAACATGGCAAGAGGGTGAAGCACAACAAAACTACCTATCTAGGCAAGTTTAAATGAGGCCAGAAACAACGAACAACGATTCTGGTAAAACCTCATATGCATATTTTAAGGTTTGGTACTGTTCTGCCCTAAACACAATTTTAGAGTTGTTAAACATGCAAAGTAAAGCCATCATGTTAAACTAGGCATTTTTCTACCCCATTTACATATAAAGTTTATTTAAAACGGAGCTACGGTTATTTAGAAATGAATTAAACCATTTTAGAATGTCATTTATGTGAATTAAAACAAACAGCATGTTAAACATCTTAAACGTGGATGAGAACAGCATATTATGAAACTAGATGAAATTTTAAGAATTTTGCATAAATAGTTTGTTTAATTTGGATTCATGCATGATTAGTTATTAGCAATACAATATGCAAAGGTGCATATTGGCGAAACACCACGACAAGTTATTTAGTTCAATCTTGTTTATGTACCCAACAATATTAACTATTGATCAACATGGCAAGAGGGTGAAGCACAACAAAACTACCTATCTAGGCAAGTTTAAATGAGGCCAGAAACAACGAACAACGATTCTGGTAAAACCTCATATGCATATTTTAAGGTTTGGTACTGTTCTGCCCTAAACACAATTTTAGAGTTGTTAAACATGCAAAGTAAAGCCATCATGTTAAACTAGGCATTTTTCTACCCCATTTACATATAAAGTTTATTTAAAACGGAGCTACGGTTATTTAGAAATGAATTAAACCATTTTAGAATGTCATTTATGTGAATTAAAACAAACAGCATGTTAAACATCTTAAACGTGGATGAGAACAGCATATTATGAAACTAGATGAAATTTTAAGAATTTTGCATAAATAGTTTGTTTAATTTGGATTCATGCATGATTAGTTATTAGCAATACAAAACAGAGGCATTTTTTGTAAATAAGAATGCATTGGATAATGCTAAAATACAGACTAGGAAAAAAATGCACGGGCCCGAAGCATAATGGTGCAGCGGCCCAGATGAGGATTCAGCACAAGTAGCTCTGGGTGTGTGCAAAAGAAATAAACGAACAGAGCAAAAGAGGGGCGCCTGGGATTTGATCCCAGGACCTCCTGGATGTGAGCGCGAGGAAGGAACCACTGGGCTAGCTTACTGTTGTTGATACAAAGAGCTCCCAGGCTCTTTTGAGCATTCAATAACAGGTCGAGCTTGGCCATGGCTGCACGGCGACAACCGACGGCGATGGCAAGCACAAACGACGGCCGTTGGGGTTAAGGACCTGAGGCGGGCGTGCGGAAACTGAAGTCAGTGCACGTGTGCTTGCGGAGAGCTGCAAGAGGGGCCGGGAAACGGCATGAGCAAGGGCTCAAGAACAAGCTCAGGTAGGAGCTCATCTCGGCCATGGTAGTGAGGCACGGCGAGGCAGTGGCAATGTGCCTGAGCACATGTGCTGACGGGTATGTGTGGATCATGCTAAAGAGGCAGCTCGGCTCTAAGAGAAGCAGAAGACGAACCGCAGAGAAAAACAAAGGCCGGCCTTCCGGGTCGAGGCGCTCGGCCATGGCACGGCGGGCGTGCAGCGAGGCGGTGGAGGGGGGTTGTGCTCGAGCGCGAGCGTGTCTCGGCTCGGGCGTGCGGCTGCGGCGAAGCGCGCGGGCGCAGAACAGATCATGTGTGGGCGGCTGCGGCATGTGGGTGCAGCGGAGGAAAACATCCTCTGTTGGCGCGTGGTAGGACGGAAGCAGGAGTAGGAAGCTTCACGAGCTTGCGCTCGGGCACGGGCGCGAGAGCACGAGTGCACGACGACCGTGGCCTCGACCTAATGCGTGCAGCGGATGTGGCGAGGTGAAGCGAAGCACAGGCCCGAGCGAGACGAGCGGGGACAAGATCCGGACGGGTCGCAGCAGCATTTCGCTGAAAGTTTCAGAGATTCGCCGGAGCAGCGAGGGCATGACGATGGCATGGATCTAGTAGTGACTCTGGTGACATAAACGCGACAGGAATAAGAGGGAGGGAAGCAGGTAGACCTAACTCACCCTAGGACACAGCTACGGCCACGGAGACGAACCGACGACGACGCGGACGAGCTCTGAACCCGACGCGTTTCCTGTCCGAGGAAGAAGGAAGCAGGGGAGGACGCCAGGCACGGGACTTGGCGACGCAGAGGAAGCAGACGAAGTAGAGGACGAAGATCGCGGCGCCCTTGGACCCTACTGGCCTTCAAGAAGACGAAGACTACGGCGTAGTCGAGTCGACCCGGAGCGAAGAAGACGATGGAGGATGGCTATGGCCACAGCGAAGCCATGGGAGTGCGCCGGGAGCTCTCTAGTTTCTGTCTCTTGAAGATGAAGGAGAAGCAGGAGAAGGAAAAAAAGGGTGGCGGCGACGAGAGGGAAACCCTAGGGGGGCACGGGATGCTGGCTTTATAGGAGTGGCGTGACGTGAGCTCGTCCACGGTGGCCATGTGTGGGCACCCCTGGAGGTTTTACTGTGAGAGAAAAATATTGGGAGGAAGAAGAAAAACAGGGGAAGGAGAGGCTACAGGTGGGGCCTGGAGGGAGAGTGGAAGGAGGCTGCGGGAGGAGAGCTGGGCTGTGGGAGGCGCTGGAGCTGGGCCGGGTTACTTTTGCACTGGGCTCTTTTCCCTTACGCAATTTCTTCAAACAGAAATGCAAGAAAAGGCCAAGGAGTTTGGAAAGGAATTAGGATGAGATAAAAACATATCTGGGATTCTGGATTTATGTAGAATTTGAATAAATTGCTTTGGGCATTTTTAGAGGTAGAAAAATGAAACAAGTTTGAATTAAATTCAAACTTGAGCCATTTTTGAACCCAACCAAACCAACTCCAAATGGGATGAAACTTGGCAGAGAGGTGTAAAGGCATTGAGTAAGATCATCAGGAAATAAATGAACATTAATGGAGGAGGGAATAATGTCGCTTGCAAAAACATGAAGGAAGAAGGAAGGGAAAGGTGATGATACACGGGCATAAGGCTGGAGAAAGATAGCAAGGGCTGATGCACACACAACATGAAGAATTGAACCCACATGCTGAGCATGATGAAATGCAAAATGACAAGGGTACAATGCAACATAACAAGTGAGATGAGCATGGTGCAAGATGCAAATATATGATAAGGCACTCAACATAATCATGGCATAAACATATAGGGATGAAATATGCAAAACAAATATGATAATGCAACAAACACAAAACAACACACGGCAACAACAAAAAATAAAAGGAAGGCAACTCGAGCATCGGATCCGGGGCGTCACAACACTCCACCACTACGAGAGGATCTCGTCCCGAGATCTAGAATGGCACCGGAGGGAAAACGGAAGAGGAAGAGAAAAGTTAAAACTAAGTAGCTTCTTTGACAAATGAATGAAACCAATGAACCTTGAAAGGTTGAACAACTTGAAAGGAATAAAACCACAGAGGTGATCGAAGTTGAAAAAAAACACTCCGTTAGAAAGAGGAACAAGGAAGAACAAATTCGGGCAGCACTCCGATTGAAAAGAAAAGGAATTAAATAAGAACTTGATAAGATGAGAAGATATTTGATGAAATCACAACACACTGCCTGCGTAACTATTGAAAGAATGGGACAAGGGGTAAGAAAGATCTCAGACAGCACTCCGGTTGAGAAGGGAGGTAAAACTTGATAAGATGATAGAATTTGAAAAGAGGGCACGACACTCCGGTTAAATGGATAAGCACGAAAAGAACATTATGTTTGATGAAACGAGATGATGGTTGAAGAAAGCAACATCACAATGCCTCCGGAACAAAAGAATAGAAGATAGATAATTGAAATAGGAGAATTGAGAAGAAAATGCCAACTTCTGTCACAAAAGAGATTGAAAAGGCATCTTTAGGAGAAGGGTCGAACGGAGTTGTTGACAAACCAACAACGAAAAGAGTAAGCTTGTTGTGGGCTTATGGAAAACATCTCAAAACTACGAGGTGAAATTCTTCCATTAACGGAAACAATAAATTGGATTGATATGAACAAGGAGACGAGAAGATTATTTCACCAAGAGGATAGATGAAGAACTTGGATCATATCTTATCACCATAAATAGCAACAAACCTTAGGGAAAGTTTTAGGTGAAGAATAACCCAAGATAACTCCAACGAAGAGGTTGATGGATTTAACATATGTCATTCTTAACAACATGTGAATCATGGGACATGAACTCAAATTATCAAGAATGACATAATACCACCTCTAATGATACGTAAGAAAGAATTGCACTACGGATTACAAGATGAAGAATGCTTGAGCTCCTCTGAAAAGAATCTTGATGAATACTTCCAGAGGGAATTAAATCCTTAATGAACCAACATGTACAGCCTCCATGAAGAACTCCGGTAATAAAAGAATGATCAAACGAAAGGAAAGAGAAGTTGAAAACACAAGGTGAATCCTCGCAATGATTAGATGGATCTTCATGATGAGAAAATTGGGAGAACTTGGAATTGCGGGAAGAGAAGATGAAACAATTGAAACTGAGAATTTTGATGAGGCTCCGGAATAAGGAATTGAATTTAGTTGATGAAACAAGAATAACAATTACATTATGCTTATCCTTCAACAATTAAATTGATGACAATCAACGGATTTGGCATATTACTTATTCTCGTAGAGAAAATTAAGAGAGATATAACATAAACTTGGGAATGTCTTCAACGAACCATCGGTAGGATAGAAATAACAAATAAATTGATATGATAAACGAAAGAAGAGAATCTTGAATGAACCACCGTAAGAATTAAAAATGAACAATGAAAAATATAAAGAAACACCGGAAAGAATTAGCAAATGAACGAAGAAGCTTGAGGGGATTTAGATACATGAGAACGAAGAGATCAAGAACTGATTAGAGGATATTTGATCAATGCACCGGTAAGATTTGGAGAATGTGAGCTGCCAGCTGAAATGAATAATATTTGAAGAGATGGCCTTCGGAGGAAAGAAATGGAAAACAACTCATGAAATGCTCCGGATGGGTGAAAAGAATTCTCACGATCAAAACAATTATGAGAGGATGACTTCGATCTAGAACCCCGAGTCTCTCAGAGAACGGATAAGATATTGAGGTAAAAGTCTTCTTCGGTCTTCAAATGTTGAGAATGGCGATGAGAAACACCACCATGAATTGTTGAGGCACTCCGGAATGAAGAATGGAAAGGTTGAGCCAATGATGAATAGAATTTGGAAAATCTTGGAGAAAGACATTTGACTGATGTCAATTCATTCTCACGTCAAACTTTGAAATGTATTTGAAAAACTCTGGGAAAATAAGAAGAGTCAGGTAAGATCCTGGGAAAAAACCTGTGGGTTAGGGCCCACTCAAAAGAAACACCGTTGGAATGATTTAGAAGATAGATTGCGCCGGTTGAAATAAATGGCTTGAATGAGGTAACATCCTCGAAAGATCTTGAATGAATGTAGAGTGGAAACATGAATCTTCGGGATATCTTGAGCACTCCGTAACAAATGAATAGTGAGAAGTGAATTATTATGAGGTGCACCGTTATGACTAGGCATTTGAAGCAAGGAAAAGAATATGATCAACACAGAAAACTTGAATCCACCGGAGAAGAAAAGAATGAAGAATGATGAACTTGAAGCTCCATTAGAATCTTCATGAGAATAGCCGGATAAGAACATTGACGGAAAAAGAATGGAGAGGCTTCTCATCAATAAGATGATACTAGATTAAGAAATCTTAGCCCTTGAAGAAAAAGGGTGGGAGGGTGGGAAAACAAAGACAACTTGGGATGCATGAAACGAGCACCGTTGAGAAAGCTGAGATTGGATCTTGTGGATGTTGAAAGGATCGGATCCACTTGAAGAGAAACACACCGGTGAAAAGGATTGACATGACAATCTCGATTATCAAGAAGGATTAGTATTCACATCGGAGTATGAGAACACCGCTTGGGGAAGGTATGGAATCAACATTTGACTTCGAAGCAACTCGAATACCACAACTCAAAACAAAACAAAAGATTGTCTTGCGGAATAAGACGGAACAAACATATGATAGAGATTTCGTCCGAAGTTTTCGTGGTGGGGCCCACACGGGCTCGATCATACAGCACCATCATGTACAAGGCAGTGCACATGACATACGAAGCGTCCCCGAGTCGGCATAGCCAAGGACTCTTTAAGACACAACGAGACCACTATAAAACCAACCGTGGATAGGCGGACCACTAGACGTTGAACCCCAATTTCATATCATACATCTGTCGGAAAGATATCCTAAGAGCTACTTGAATTCCCACTTATAAACTCCCGAAACTTTCCAGTTATGTAATCAGGTGTTGGGGATACAGGGGAAGCATAATATCTCACCCAAAACTAGAAATCCTACATCCAGTTGTATCCATCCTTCAACACATAACCAAGAAACCTTCAGAAATCGTTTACCTCAACCTTCGAAAAGCATCTGTTATACAAGTTATGGCAATACTCCCGAACTCCCGCCCCAGTACTGGGTGGCGTCGAGGTTATCTCACCAACAACTGCATAAAAGAGATTTTCGATGTCGGTGAAACTAAACTCAGGTATTCCAGAACTGCAACGATAAAATTGTGACGATAACACCTCGGAGCTCAACTCCCCGGGAAACTGCCACAACCCCTAAATGATAGGAGGCACCAAGAACAATGTTCTCGTCACAAAACCATCAAAATGATTCCAAGATACCCACGTGATCCTTAAATTTTTTTTAGTGAAATTTAAGAAGAGAAGAGTCAAAACTCTATGTCAGGATGCCTCACCAGAGCGATGAAGGGACTGGGGAGTAAAAAGAATTCCTAACTCTCCAATATATATAATCCTAAATGACTCAAAACATTTCTAGACTCAATAACGCCAGCAATTCGATCAAGCAGGGGCTCCTAAGGTCGGGGGAAGGCTCTGATTACCAACTTGTAACGCCCTCGATGCGGCTATATCTCCCACGTGTCGAACCACGACTTAGAGGCATAACCGCATTGAAAGCAATGTCGCAAGTGAGGTAATCTTCACACAACCCATGTAATACATAAGGGAAAGAGATACATAGTTGGCTTACAATCGCCACTTCACACAATTACATGAATAAAGCATTACATCAACAGATACAATCAAGGTCCGACTACGGAACCAAAATAAAAGAAGACTACCCCAAAAGCTACACAGATCCCCGATCGTCCCAACTGGGCTCCACTACTGATCAACTAGAACGAAAAACAACACAAAGGACAAGATTTTCATCGAGCTCCTTGAGGGAGTCCTGGATTAGGGGGTGTCCGGATAGCCGGACTATACCTTCGGCCGGACTCCTGGACTATGAAGATACAAGATTGAAGACTTCGTCCCGTGTCCGGAAGGGACTTTCCTTGGCGTGGAAGGCAAGCTTGGCGATACAGATATGTAGATCTCCTATCATTGTAACCGACTCTGTGTAACCCTAGCCCTCTCTGGTGTCTATATAAATCGGAGAGTTTTAGTCCGTAGGACGAAGAACAATCATACCATAGGCTAGCTTCTAGGGTTTAGCCTCTCTGATCTCGTGGTAGATCTACTCTTGTACTACCCATATCATCAATATTAATCAAGCAGGACGTAGGGTTTTACCTCCATCAAGAGGGCCCGAACCTGGGTAAAACATCAAGTCCCCTGCCTCCTGTTACCATCCGACCTAGACGCACAGTTCGGGACCCCCTACCCGAGATCCGCAGGTTTTGACACCGACACCTCCTCCTTGAGCTTGGTGTGCGTCACCTGCTCGGTAAACGTCGCACCTGCAAACTGGTTTTGGAAGTATCTTGAGTCACGGGGACTCAGCAATCTCACACCCTCGCGATCAAGACTATTTAAGCTTATAGGTAGGGTAAAAGGTATGAGGTGGAGCTGCAGCAAGCGACTAGCATATATGGTGGCTAACATACGCAAATGAGAGAGAGAAGAGGAGGCAAAAGCATGGTCGAACAACTATGATCAAGAAGTGATCCTAGAACAACCTACATCAAGCATTACTCCAACACCGTGTTCACTTCCCGGACTCCGCCGAGAAAAGACCATCACGGTAACACATGCGGTTGGTGCATTTTAATTAAGGTCAACTTCAGGTTTTCTACAACCGGACATTAACAAATTCCCATCTGCCCATAACCGTGGGCATGACTTTCGAAAGTTCAAAACACTGCAGGGGTGTCCCAACTTAGCCGATCACAAGCTCTCACGGTCAACGAAGGATATTCCTTCTCCCAAGACATTCCGATCAGACTCGGCATCCAGGTTACAAGACATCTCGACAATGGTAAAACAAGTCCAGCAACACCGCCCGAATGTGCTGACAAATCCCGATAGGAGCTGCACATATCTTGTTCTCAGGGCACACTCAGATGAGACATCCTACGAGTAAAACCAACCCTCAAGTTGCCCCGAGGGGCCCCGCAGTCTACTCGGTCGGACCAACACTCCGAGGAGCACTGGCCCGGGGGGGTTAAAATAATGATGGCCCTCGGGAGCGCGACTCCCAAGGGAAGAAGAGGCTAGGTGGTGAATGGTAAAACCAATGTTGGGCATTGCTGGAGGAGTTTTATTCAAGGCGATTTGTCAAGAGGTTCCCATTATAACCCAACCGCGTAAGGAATGCAAAATCTGGGAACATAACACCGATATGACGGAAACTAGGGCGGCAAGAGTGGAACAAAACACCAGCATAAGGCCGAGCCTTCCACCCTTTACCAAGTATATAGATGCATTAATTAAATAAGATATATCGTGATATCCCAACAAAATATCCATGTTCCAAACATGACAAGCTTCAATCTTCACCTGCAAACTAACAAAGCTATAAGAGGGTTGAGCAAAGCGGGTAACATAGCCCAAACAACGGTTTGCTAGGACAAGGTGGGTTAAGGCTTGGCTTAACAATATGGGAGGCATGCAATGTTGGGCATTGCTGGAGGAGTTTTATTCAAGGCGATTTGTCAAGAGGTTCCCATTATAACCCAACCGCGTAAGGAATGCAAAATCTGGGAACATAACACCGATATGACGGAAACTAGGGCGGCAAGAGTGGAACAAAACACCAGGCATAAGGCCGAGCCTTCCACCCTTTACCAAGTATATAGATGCATTAATTAAATAAGAGATATTGTGATATCCCAACAAAATATCCATGTTCCAAACATGGAACAAGCTCCAATCTTCACCTGCAACTAACAAAGCTATAAGAGGGGCTGAGCAAAGCAATAACATAGCCAAACAACGGTTTGCTAGGACAAGGTCGGTTAAAGGCCTAGCTTAACAATATGGGAGGCATGATAAGCAAGTGGTAGGTATCGCAGCATAGGCATAGCAAAAGAGCGAGCAACTAGCAAGCAAAGATAGAAGTGATTTCGAGGGTATGGTCATCTTGCCTGAAATCCCGCAAGGAAGAAGAACGAGTCCATGAAGAAGACAAACGGACGAAGTCGAACGAATCCTCACAACGCGACGTTATCGGAACTAACCCGAATAAGCAACACCGGAAAGAAGCAAACAACATAGTAAACAACCACCACATAAACATGGCATGATGCACAACCAAATATGATGCATGTCCGGTTTAAAGATACATGGCATGGCAAAAGTGCACAAGCAATCCTACAAATTAAGTGGAGCTCAATATGCAAAGGTGCATATTGGCGAAACACCACGACAAGTTATTTAGTTCAATCTTGTTTATGTACCCAACAATATTAACTATTGATCAACATGGCAAGAGGGTGAAGCGCAACAAAACTACCTATCTAGGCAAGTTTAAATGATGCCGAAAACAATGAACAACGATTCCGGTAAAACCTCATATGTATATTTTAAGGTTTGGTACTGTTCTACCCTAAACACAATTTTAGTGTTGTTAAACATGCAAAGTAAAGCCACCATGTTAAACTAGGCATTTTTCTACCCCATTTACATATAAAGTTTATTTAAAACGGAGCTACGGTTATTTAGAAATGAATTAAACCATTTTAGAATGTCATTTATGTGAATTAAAACAAACAGCATGTTAAACATCTTAAACATCGATGAGAACAACATATTATGAAACTAGATGAAATTCTAAGCATTTTGCATAAATAGTTTGTTTAATTTGGACGCATGCATGATTAGTTATTAGCAATACAAAACAGGGGCATTTTCTGTAAATAAGAATGCATTGGATAATGCTAAAATACAGACTGGGAAAAATATGCACGGGCAAAGAGCTCCCAGGCTCTTTTGAGCATTCAATAACAGGTCGAGCTTGGCCATGGCTGCACGGCGACAACCGACGGCGATGGCAAGCACAAACAACGGCCGTTGGGGTTAAGGACCTGCGGTGGGCGTGCGGAAACTGAAGTCAGTGCACGCGTGCTTGCGAAGAGTTGCAAGAGGGGCCGGGAAATGGCATGAGCAAGGGCTCAAGAACAAGATCAGGCAGGAGCTCGTCTCGGCCATGGCAGCGAGGCACGGCGAGGCAGTGGCAATGTGCATGAGCACATGTGCTGACGGGTATGTGTGGATCATGTTAAAGAGGCAGCTCGGCTCTAAGAGAAGCAAAATACGGACCAGAGAGAAAAACAAAGGCCGGCCTTCCGGGTCGAGGCGCTCGGCCATGGCACGTCAGGCGTGCAGCGAGGCGGTGGAGGGGGGTTGTGCTCGAGCGCGAGCGTGGCTCGGCTCGGGCGTGCGGCTGCGGCAAAGCGCGCGGGCGCAGAACATATCATGTGTGGGCAGCTGTGGCATGCGGGTGCAACGGAGGAAAACATCCTCTGTTGGTGTGTGGTAGGATGGAAGCAGGAGTAGGAAGCTTCACGAGCTTGCGCTCGGGCACGGGCGCGAGAGCATGAGTGCACGACGACCGTGGCCTCGACCTGATGCGTGCAGCGGATGTGGCGAGGTGAAGTGAAGCACGGGCCCGAGCGAGACGAGCGGGGACAAGATCCGGACGGGCTGTGGCAGCGTTTCTTTGAAAGTTTCAGAGATACGCCGGAGTAGCGAGGGCACGACGATGGCATGGATCTAGTAGTGACTCGGGTGACCTAAACGCGACAGGAATAAGAGGGAGGGAAGCAGGTATAACTAACTCACCCTAAGACATGGCTACGGCCACGGAGACGAACCGGCGGAGACGCGGACAAGCTCTGAACCCGACGCGGTTCCTATCCGAGGAAGAAGGAAGGAGGGGAGGATGCCAGGCGCGGGACCTGGCGACACAGAGGAAGCAGACGAAGTAGAGGACGAAGATTGTGGCGCCCTTGGACCCTCCTGGCTCCTAGACTTGAAGAAGACGAAGAATACGGCGTAGTCAAGTCGACCCGGAGCGAAGAAGACGATGGAGGATGGCTATGGCCGCAGCGAAGCCATGGGAGTGTGTCGGGAGTTCTCTGGTTTCCGCCTCTTGAAGAAGAAGGAGAAGCAGGAGAAGGAAAAAAGGGTGGCGACGGCAAGAGGGAAACCCTAGGGGGCGCGGGATGCTGGCTTTATAGGAGAGGCGCGACGTGAGCTCGTCCACGGTGGCCATGTGCGGGCGCCCCTGGAGGTTTTACTGTGAGAGAAAAATATTGGGAGGAAGAAGAAAAACAGGGGAAGGAGAGGCTACAGGTGGGGCCTGGAGGGAGAGTGGAAGGAGGCTGCGGGAGGAGAGCTGGGCTGTGGGAGGCGCTGGAGCTGGGCCGGGCTGCTGCTGCGCTGGGCTCTTTTCCCTTACGCAATTTCTTCAAACAGAAATGCAAGAAAAGGCCAAGGAGTTTGGAAACAAATTAGGATGAGATAAAAACATATCTGGGATTCTGGATTTATGTAGAATTTGAATAAATTGCTTTGGGCATTTTTAGAGGTAGAAAAATAAAACAAGTTTGAATTAAATTCAAACTTGAGCCATTTTTGAACCCAACCAAACAAACTCCAAATGGGATGAAACTTGGCAGAGAGGTGTAAAGGCATTGAGTAAGATCATTAGGAAATAAATGAACATTAATGGAGGAGGGAATAATGTCGCTTGCAAAAACATGAAGGAAGAAGGAAGGGAGAGGTGATGATACACGGGCATAAGGCTAGAGAAAGATAGCAAGGGCTGATGCACACACAACATGAAGAATGCAACCCACATGATGAGCATGATGAAGTGCAAAATGACAAGGGTACAATGCAACATTACAAGTGAGATGAGCATGGTGCAATATGCAAATATATGACAAGGCAGTCAACATAATCATGGCATAAACATATAGGAATGAAATATGCAAAACAAATATGATAATGCAACAAACACAAAACAACACACGGCAACAACTAAAAATAAAAGGAAGGCAACTCGAGCATCGGATCCGGGGCGTCACAACACTCCACCACTACGAGAGGATCTCGTCCCGAGATCTGGAATGGCATCAGAGGGAAAACAGAAGAGGAAGAGAAAGGGTAAAACTAAGTTGCTTCTTTGACAAACGAATGAAACCAATGAACCTTGAAAGGTTGAACAACTTGAAAGGAATAAAACCACGGAGGTGATCGAAGTTGAGAAAAAACACTCTGTTAGAAAGAGGAACAAGGAAGAACAAATTCGGGCAGCACTCCGATTGAAAAGAAAAGGAACTGAATAAGAACTTGATAAGATGAGAAGATACTTGATGAAATCACAACACACTGCCTCCATAACTATTGAAAGAATGGGACAAGGGGTAAGAAAGATCATAGACAGCACTCCGGTTGAGAAGGGATGTAAAACTTCATAAGATGATAGAACTTCAAAAGAGGGCACGACACTCCGGTTAAATGGATAAGCACGAAAAGAACATTATCTTTGATGAAACGAGATGATGGTTGAAGAAAGCAACATCACAATGCCTCTGGAACAAAAGAATAGAAGATAGATAATTGAAATAGGAGAATTGAGAAGAAAATGCCAACTTATGTCACAAAAGAGCTTGAAAAGGCATCTTTATGAGAAGGGTCGAATGGAGTTTTTGACAAACCAACAACGAAAAGAGTAAGCTTGTTGTGGGCTTATGGAAAACATCTCAAAACTACGAGGTGAAATTCTGCCATTAACGGAAACAATAAATTGGATTGATATGAACAAGGAGACGAGAAGATTATTTCACCAGGAGGATAGATGAAGAACTTGGATCATATCGTATCACCATAAATAGCAACAAACCTTAGGGAAAGTTTTAGGTGAAGAATAACCCAAGATAACTCCAACGAAGAGGTTGATGGATTTAACATATGTCATTCTTAACAACATGTGAATCATGGGACATGAACTCAAATTATCAAGAATGACATAATACCACCTCTAATGATACGTAAGAAAGAATTGCACTACGGATTACAAGATGAAGAATGCTTGAGCTCCTCTAAAAAGAATCTTGATGAACACTTCGAGGGGGAATTAAATCCTTAATGAACCAACATGTACAGCCTCCATGAAGAACTCTGGTAATAAAAGAATGATCAAACAAAAGGAAAGAGAAGTTGAAAACACAAGGTGAATCCTCGAGATGATTAGATGGATCTTCATGATGAGATAATTGAGAGAGCTTGGAATTGCGGGAAGAGAAGATGAAACAATTGAAACCGAGAATTTTGATGAGGCTCCGGAATAAGGAATTGAATTTAGTCGATGAAACAAGAATAAGAATTACATTATGCTTATCCTTCAACAATTAAATTGATGACAATCAACGGATTTGGCATATTACTTATTCTCGTAGAGAAAATTAAGAGAGATATAACATAAACTTGGGAATGTCTTCAACGAACCACCGGTAGGATAGAAATAACAAATAAATTGATATGATAAACGAAAGAAGAGAATCTTGAATGAACCACCGTAAGAATTGAAAATGAACAATGAAAAATATAAAGAAATGCCGGAAAGAATTAACAAATGAACGAAGAAGCTTGAGCGGATTTAGATACATGAGAACGAAGAGATCAAGAACTAATTAGAGGATATTTGAGATGGGTGAAGAGGAGATCTCTCCTTTTATATACCTGCCTCGTGGATGATACCGAAGTCCCAAGTATGATACTGAAGAACTCGAAAGCATCCAACTCGTACTCAAGTGTGGCAGACCGGAGTCTGCGGTGGCGGCTTCCCCCCTACTCTGATAATCAGCAGAAGAGACCAATTAGTACCCTTACAACATTATCATACAACATTATAACATAAGAAGTTTTGAGCAGAAGATAATCAACTACACCAAGTTATCATTTCTCATTCAAAAAACACTGCACTTGTGGACATATGATGGCTCTAGTTGAATTTATTAGTAGCACTAGTCGTCAAAAATGTTGAATTTAGTTGCATTTCATATAATAACTATTTTAACTTCTTTGGGTCAGCAAATTAGGCAACTAGCTAGCAGTATAAAAACATTCAACTAAAGAAAAGAAAGAAACAACAAAACGTGGCGGGACCCTAAAAAAGAAAGTATAAAAACATGTCTTCTTCTTCTTATTCTTCTTCCCCTCTTCTTCTTTTTTCCTCTTTTTTATTTTCCTCTTTTTCCTTTTCTTCTTCTTCTTCTTCTTCTTCTTCTTCTTCTTCTTCTTCTTCTTCTTCTTCTTCTTCTCCTCCTCCTCCTCCTCCTCTTCTTCTTCCTTTCCCTTTCCTTCTTTTTTGCTCCTCCTCCTTGAACTCAGAGACTAGCTCCTTGGACCAACCCATCTCCCACCCTACCACCACATGTTAAAGCAAGAGAGGTGAGTTGTTTCTTTGCATTTACCCTCACCTTTGCAGCCAACAAGGCAGTAGGTACATTTTCTAGGCTCCATAGTGAAAGGCAATTGAGTTGTCAAAGAGGCCCCAACTCTTCCATACTACACCAGTCACCATCAATATAGGCTAGAAACCTACATAGTACCCTCAAATTTGTAAGAGCCCGATTAATATTAGTGACCTAAGCAATTTTGAGGATTCCGATTAATATTAGTGACCTAAGCAATTTCTGCTCTCTACTCAAATACATCTGATCCCACTCCTTTGGTTTCTATAGACAATCTAAGATTAGTGTGGCAGAGCGGAGTCTGTGGTGGCGGGGGCAAGTTTTCCTTTCCTTCTTCTCTTCTTCTTCTTCTTCTTCTTCTTCTTCTTCTTCTTCTTATTCTTATTCTTATTCTTTCTTCTTCTTCTTCTTCATTCTTCTTCTCCATCCTCCTCTTCCTCCCTCCCTCCTCCTCCTCCTTCTACTCTTCTTCTTCTAAACTAAAACTAAAACTAATCTAAATTAAAACTAAAATAAACTAAACTAAAACTAAAACTAAACTGAAAATAAAACTAAACTAAAACTAAAACTATAACTATAACATAAACTAAACTAAAAGAAACTAAAAAACGGGGGAAGAACTCACCTGCAGGGGATCGCCGGTGGAGGAGGCGCGGGGCGGCCGATGGATGGGAGGGCGGCCGCTGGAGGAGGCGGCGGCCCGGTGGAGGGGGAGGCCGAACAGCCGTGGTGGGACGGGGTGGGGGCAACACAGGGGAGGGAGCGGGGCGGCTGGGCGAGGGGCGACGGCGGGCGGCGGCGGTGTGGTGGAGGTCGGGGCGTCACAGAGGAGGGGTGCGGGTCGACGGGGCGAGGCAAGGGGGCAGCGGCGGGGTGTGTGGGGCAAGGGGGCGGCGGCGGGTCGTCAGGGAGAGAGGACGAGAGAAACACATACAGAGAGAGAGCGGGGCGGCTGGGGTGGGGCTCGGCCCGTTAGTTAGGTCAACTCTTTGCCGTCCGCCATCCTTTGCCTTCCGCTTTTGAGCTCTTTGCCATCTGCTAGAAGATGGCAAAGAGGGGGGCCGTTAGGTAATTTCTATGCAGCTCATTAGTGGGGCCCACCTCTCTCTTTGCCGTACGCCAGCTGACGGCAAAGAAGTGGCTGACGGCAAAGACCTTCTTTGCCATCAGCCAATTCTTTGCCGTCCGTTTTGTGTAAGCGGACGGCAAAGACCTTCTTTGCCATTAGCCAGTAGACGGCAAAGAAAAGGCAGACGACAAATAAGCAATCTCCAGTAGTGGTAGTCTATAGCCTCATAGACATTGCAATTACCAGAACCCTGTCTTTCATCGTTGCTAGCCATGTTTTCTATGATTAGGTCTAGTCAATTAATTATATTCTTAATAAAATCAATAATGACTTAAAAAGGCCTATGTTTTGCCGGAATGTTGATTCATTCCTGTTGCGGTAAATCCTAGGCACTCGATATGTCCTAGTTTCTAGCACAAGTCATGCCAAAATTCATGGAAAATTTCGGCATGATATTTGCTAAAAAGTGGACAAATCGAGCATGATGTGGAGCATCCTACGGACATCACCATGTCAAGAGTTTATTCGGCAAGTGACATGTGCGACATCTACTTCACTTACACACAGGTGAATCATTTCCTTTGCGCGTGTTCACTTGACCCCTTTGAGGATGGTATACTCCTTGACACTCTTCTCTGTGCATACATAGGTATTGTTGGAACACCATGGACGAGGAGGAGGAGTACAAGCACAAGTGTACAACTACACCATCCATGGGAGAAGCATGGAAGAGAAGGAAGAAGAGGAATCTTCCAGCGCAGAGATAGAGGTACAACCGCCCATGGACCGCCCAACTACCGATCAACCGGTACAGCCGCCCAACTACCGGTCCACCGGTACAACTGCTCGACTATCGCCCAACTACCAGTCCAACTTTTGTAATCGAGCGGTGCAAGGCCGGTGCCGCCCGGGTTTGTCCAGTAATAGCCGTATGACTGGTACAACCGCCCCAACCACCGGTACAACCACTAGTGACGTCCAGGAACCATTACAAGAGCTCTAGGCAGTACAACCGCCCCCATGACCGGTACTACCGCTCTGCCTGCGCGCAGTAAAAGGGTCAACGACCCATGTAACCCCCAACTTACCCCTTGGAGTATAAATACTCGTCCCCTAGCTCCGAATTAGGGATAGAAAAGGTGATAGCTCATTTAGAGATAGAGCTTTGCTCATCCATCCGGATCTTCTCCACTGAGAGAGACCGCGACCTCTACGGAGAAGATCCATCTTGGATTCAAGACCCCACAATGGAAGATTCGTCTAGGATACCATCAGGACCTCCTCTTGTAGATGAACCTTACCTTGTATCTTTCCCTTTGTTATTCATGTACCTTGTCGATCTTGTGTGTTTGATTGTCTAGTGGATGTGTGATTGGACTTGTTCTTGAGTGTTTCCCCTTGTGATTTCTCCCCGTTCTTCCTCGTGTTCTTTGTGTTCTTCGAGGGAATCCACTCCAATCGTGAAGATCATCCTACACCGGGTTAGCCCCATATCATATTGAATCAGAGCTTAGGTTTATCATGAATTTGGAGCCCCCTTTTTGTTTTCTAGCCTAATTTTGTTGTGTTCTTGCCCAATTTAAAAAATCCCCACCAAAAATAGCGTCGATTTTTTTTGTGATTTGTTGGTTTTGATGATGTTTTGTTGATTTTGTTCCATGGATTTGCTTGGTTTCGAGTGGATCTAGCATCTCCCCAAGTTTCCCCACTTCCATCCACAAAACTCTCCAATTTTGCCCCCAAAATCATCCATTTCTGCCCACAATCCACCCCGTATCCAGATCTGAGAATTTTCCGGACAAAAGTGGTAGAACCGACCCCCAAGGCGGTACAAATGCTCCCCCATCGCTTGATACTTTCGCCAGCACAAAACTGGAACCCCAAGATGCTCCAGGAGCGGTACAACCGCCCACCCAAGCGGTACAACGACTTGATAGGTGTGAGTGAACAAGTCCGGTACCAATTCCACTATTCTTTCAGTTCACATTGAGTGAAACGGGATACATTCTCAACTTTGGGAAAAGGTAACTTGGTATTGTTTATCTCATTTCCTACTCACCTCTACTCGAGTCTTGTGATGGATAGGCAAGGCATTTCACCTTCGATCTACAACAACAACGACGAGTTCGGTGCCACGAAAAACAACTTGGATGCCAAGATGGATGCTCAAATGGAGGAGATCAAAGCCCTCATCAAGTCCTACAAGCGATATTCCTCACCTTCGAGAAGACACTCAAGAGCACATGCCTTCGAGATACCAGCTCCGGCAAGATCACATCGGCATTGACACCACCACCGACCAGAACATGAAGGTCAAGAGCTCAACACCAACAACCGCTCAACGACTTCACCATCTCCCTTGGCATCATCGCCAAGCGACTTAAAGGCATCTTCGCCTTCAGACATACGGCATATTTGCCTACAAGCACCCCAAGACTACGCTCAAGAGAAGCTCCCCAAGCTCAAGTATGCGACTTCCACGAGCTACTACAACCTCGATACCGACCATGAGATTCCTTTCTATGGGACTCAAGAACCCGAGGAGTATCTCGAGTGGGAGCGCCTAATGGATGACTACCTCAAGCTACATCAAGTTCCTCCTGAAGATCAAGTGAAGTGCGCCACAACGAACTTCCATGACTACGCATCGACATGGTGGCTTCACACACCTTCGGAGACCTACGACATGAGTTGGCCCAAGACGAGAGAGCTTTGTGGCGAGAGTTCATGCTTCCAACCTACACGGAACAACTTCTATGCCAATTGGAGAACACCATCCAAGGATCCAAGTCCATCGACGCGTACTTCAAGGAGATGAAGAATGCCTTGCGAGGAGCCGGCGTGGACGATCCCATTTCGATGAAGTTCTACTTCATGATGGGATTGAACAACGACATCTCCAAGACTATCTTCCTTGAGAACTACAAGTCACTCGACGACTACTACATTGGTGCTCTCAAGGCAGAACAAGAACTCATGAAGGCCAAGGCTTCTCGACCCCAAGCACACTTCGCGATGACCAAGCTCCAAGAAGGCGAGCATGAGGATAGTACCACCAAGATGTCCAAGCCCAACGAGCTCCAAGATGACACTCCCAAGTTCCACTTCACCGCCATCCCTATTTGTGTCATTGATGATGCCAAGTCTACCTCGACTCTTTTTCAAGACGGTGCGGCGACGAGTACGACTACAGAGACCTTCAAGGACCAAGATTTGGAGGCGAGCAACACGGTGGCGAGCAAGGATGATGCTTCCATCTGAGGAGGCGAGAGTGATGATGTGCCATCTTCAGCCTTCATCCACGGTTACAGTGACGAGATGATCGAGCATGGGATTTTCCCTTTGGTCATGGAGGAGAATGATGATGTCCCATCTTCGGCCTTCATCCATGGCGACAGCGATGAGAGGGTTGAGTATTTCACCTCAACCACGGCGACGTATGATGACTTGAGTGACTTTTGCCACCATATTGAGAGTGAGAGTGGAACAACTTTGATGTTTAGGCTATTGCCATTCGACCTCATCTCATTGGCCGAAGTTGTACTCTGAGTGACAAAATTTAGTGTTCTGAGTGCTTTTCGACCGATTACGCCCTTAATATGATCTCAGATGAAGGAGTGCTCTAAAGGAATTTTCTTCGTCTTGTCGAGACGATTGATTTTCATGTATAAATCATCTTCATGCGAGTTCATATGCAAAAGTTACAGTCAATACGGTCTGGACAGGCCAGAGACCAAAATATTACGCTTGACACCAGACACATGTTGATGAGTGTCTGATGCAATGCGTGAGCGATTCGGACCTCAAGACAGCCTTGAATCGAAAAACCTTCAACACAGGAAAGTTTCGTCTCGTTGAGCCGATCGATTTTCATAAATAATTCGTCTCAATCCAAGGTTGTATGAGGCCTGGAGAGACAAAACAAGATTAGGCTATGTTTTCAGTCGGAAAATCCGAGTGAAAAGCTTACCATCCGAGTGAAAACTTACCGATCAAGT
The DNA here is from genome assembly GCF_003073215.2 of Triticum urartu. Classification (NCBI taxonomy): domain Eukaryota; kingdom Viridiplantae; phylum Streptophyta; class Magnoliopsida; order Poales; family Poaceae; genus Triticum; species Triticum urartu. The sequence goes on along the minus strand of NC_053026.1, from coordinate 76,053,148 downwards.
GAAAGCTTACCATCCGAGTGAAAAATTACCGGTCGAGTGAAAGTTTTACGTCCGAGTGAAATTATTATCATCCAAGTGAAATTGTTACCGTTGGAATGAAAACTTGTCGATCGAGTAACAGATTGTCTTCCGAGTGAAAATATAATCATCCGAGTGAAAAGATTGCCATCGGAATAAAAACTTGTCGATCGAGTAAAGAGATTGCCTTCTGAGTAAAAATATGGTCATCCGAGTGAAAATTGTCTTCCGAGTGAAAGATTCTAACATCTGAGTGAAAAAGTCCAGTTGGACGATCCAAGTGAATGACTCTAATCCGAGTGAAACTGAACATATGCCCAGAAGTTTTATCAAGATGACCTCGGATGAAGAAGTGTTCAATACAGAAGTTGTGCATATCATCAAGACGGTAAACTTTGGTTTTGGAGTCATCATCATCAGAGATAGTATATGGCCTACAAATTTACTACGAGACTCGAATAATCCAGTCTACTGCAAGACCGAGTCCGACTGGAAGGTAAAGATGACCTTGAAAAGTATTCAAGAAAGCCTTATTTGAAAAAGTGATCAACCTGAGAGTTGTTTGTATCGTCGAGGCACACAAGTTTGATATTTGGGCCGTCTTGATATCGGTCGACTACTTGAAGCTAATTTCATTCGACCTTGCAGGTATGCCGAGTGGGTTCCTAACATTGTCCCAGTAGAGAAGAAAGGATCTGACAAGTTGAGGGTGTGCATTGATTTCAGTGATTTGAATAGGGCTACACCCAAAGATGAGTATCCTATGCCAATAGCCGATATGCTTATTAATGATGCTTCTGGACATAAGGTTATTAGCTTTCTAGATGGTAATGCCGGATACAATCAAATTTCTATGGCCGAAGAGGGCATGTACAAAACGGCTTTCCGATGTCCTGGTTTCCTTGATTTATTCGAGTGGACAGTTATGACATTCGAATTAAAAAATGCTGGAGCCACGTATCAAAGGGCTATGAATTTAATTTTTCATGATTTACTCGGTGTCATACTAGAAGTTTATATTGATGATATTGTTGTCAAATCGGATGCTTTTGAATCTCACTTGGCCGATTTGCGTTTAGCTTTCGAAAGAATGAAAAAGTATGGACTGAAGATGAATCCTTTAAAGTGTGCATTCATTGTATCAGCTGGCAAGTTTTTGGGTTTCATTATTCATGAACATGGCATAGATATTGATCCCAAAAAGATAGAGGCCATACATAAAGTGGAGGCTCCAACATGCAAGAGAGATATGCAAAAGTTCCTTGGCAAGGTTAATTATTTGAGAAGGTTCATAGCTAATCTATCAGGGAAAGTTGATGCATTTACTCCTATCCTTCGGTTAAAGAATGATGCTGATTTTACTTGGGGGCAAAACAACAAGAAGCATTTGATATAATCAAGAATTATTTGTGCACTCCTCCGGTGATGAAAGCACCCAAGCATAGGGAACCCTTCAGACTTTACATTGCAGCAGAGAAAGGAGTTATTGGTGCTGTTCTAACTCAAGAGACCGAAGGAAAAGAGCATGCTATCACTTATTTGAGCCGCCGCTTATTGGACGCAGAGACTAGGTATACATTTTATTGAGAAATTATGTCTGTGCTTATATTATGCTTGCACAAAACTGAGACATTATTTAGTGCCGAGTGCTTGTGTAGTAGCTTGTCAAACCGATGTCATTAAATACATGTTGCATAGGCCAATTCTTAGTGGTAGTATTGGCAAGTGGGCTTATGCTTTGATTGAATATGATTTGTCTTATGAATCTCTAAAATCCATGAAAGGCCAAATTGTTGCTAATTTCATTGTTGAACATTGGATTAATGACAAGAATGATGTTGATGTGAACCTTGTTTCATTAGTACCATGGAGATTATACTTTGATGGTTCAGATTGTGGCAATGGCCAAGGTGTTGGTATTGTTTATATATCTCCTCATGGTGCTGTTTTTGAAGCCTCATGCCACTTAGAATATTTTTGCACAAATAATCAAGCCGAATATGAAGCATTGTTATTCGGCCTAGAGATGTTACTTGCTATAGGTTTTACACATATTGAGGCTTATGGTGATTCGTTACTAGTGGTGCAGCAAATATCCAAAGTCTTTCAGTGTTTGGACGAATCACTTAATGTTTATCTTGATAAATGTTTAGATATAATCTCTACTTTGGATTGTTTTAGCATTGCACATATATCTAGACATGACAACTGGAAAGCAAATGAGTTGGGACAGCAAGCATCTGGATACCATGTTGATCATGGCATGTTTCATATTTCTCAAAGTCCGATGTCTTGTCTTACCAGTATAGAAGAGGCCAAACCAGAACCCACTGATTCGGTCATTAACAAAAAATCTAGTGCAGGTGACAATCCCGACTGGAGGAAGCCCATTGTTGATTACTTATGCAATCCGAGTGAAAGGGTGGACAGGGCTGTTTGGCATATGGCTTTCAAGTATACAATGAGAGATGATGGTCTTTATCGCCAAACAGTCGATGATGTTCTTCTAAAGTGTTTGGATGAGGACCAGGCAAGAGTTTCTATGGGAGAGGTACATGAAGGCATTTGTGGCACTCACCAGTCGGCTCCCAATATGAAATGGTTATTGCGACGTGCTAGGTTTTATTGGCCGACTATGATTAATGATTGCTTCAGATATTATAAAGGGTGTGAAGCTTGTCAAAAATTTGGTGATATTCAATTGGCTCCTGCTTCTATGTTGCATCCTATTATCAAGCCGTGGCCTTTCAGAGGATGGGGTTTAGAATTTATTGGGCAAATTCATCCATCTTCCTCAAAGGGGCATCGATTAATATTGGTGGCAACTGATTATTTCACTAAATGGTCTGAAGCAGTACCTCTCAAGAACATGACACATACAGAGGTAATTCAATTCATAACCGAGCACATTATTCATAGATTCGGTATTCCTCAAATGTCAACAACAAATCAAGGTTCATCTTTCATGTCACACCAAGTCAGATAGTTTGCAGGATCTTATAACATAAAGTTGCTCAATTCCTCTCCATATTATGCCCAAGCTAATGGACAAGCTGACTCTAGCAATAAAATTTTAATCAAACTCATCAAGAAAAAGATTGGAGATAATCCAAGGAGATGGCATGACTTGTTGTCTGAAGCTTTGTGGGCACATATAATTTCAAGGCATGGTGCTACGAAGGTGACCCCATATGAGCTAGTATATGGTCAAGAGGCTGTTTTACCAGTTGAAGTAAATTTGAATGCTTTGAGAATAGCCAAACAAAATGATTTATCGGTAGTAGACTTTTATAACTTGATGATGGACAATATTGATGAGGTTGCCGATAAACGTTTGGTTGCTTTGAAGTCCATAGAGAGAGACAAGTTGAGGGTTGCAAGAACTTACAATAAGAAAGTTAAGTTGAAAAAATTTCATGTTGGTGATCTCGTCTGGAAAGTGATTCTACCGATTGGTTCAAGAGATAGAAAATTCGGGAAGTGGTCTCCAAGTTGGGAAGGTCCTTTTAGGATTACAAGAGTTGTTCCCGGAAATGCATATTTGGTGGAATCAATACAAGGGGCATTGTTACCTCGAGCTCTCAATGGCAAATATTTGAAGAAGTACCAGAGTGTGTGGCAGGAAGCCTAAGTAGGCAATGGCCGATATATGATTATCGTCCTTAGCACAAACATGGCCGATACATAATTATCGCCCTGGGAAAAATAAATGGCCGATGGAGTGTTGACATCTTCCTTAGAACGAACAACATGCATATTATTTTTCGGCGTGCAAGCTTTGCCGAAAAACAGGAGGGGCATGTGTTGACACCTAATTTTGGAAAGATACAGAGTGAAAGGGTTTTTCAGCATGAGAAAATTTCACATCGTTGAGTGGAACAACTTTGATGTTTAGGATATCGCCATTCGATCTCATCTCAGTGGCCGAAGCTGTACTCCGAGTGACAAAATTTAGTGTTCTGAGTGCTTTTCGGCCGATTACGCCCTCAATATTATCTCAGATGAAGGAGTGCTCTAAAGGAATTGTCTTACTCTCATCGAGGCGATTAATTTTCATGTATAAATCATCTTAATCCAAGTTCATATGCAAAAGTTACACTCAATACGGTCTGGACAGGCCAGAGACCAAAATATTACGCTTGACACCAGACACATGTTGATGAGTGTCTGATGCAATGTGTGAGCGATTCGGACCTCAAGAATGCCTTGAATCGAAAAACCTTCAACACAGAAAAGTTTCGTCTCGTGAAGCCGATCGATTTTCATATATAATTTGTCTCAATCCAAGGTCGTATGAGGCCTGGAGATACAAAACAAGATCAGGCTATATTTTCAGTCGGAAAATCCAAGTGAAAAGCTTACCATCCGAGTGAAAACTTACCGATCGAGTGAAAGCTTACCATCCGAGCAAAAACTTACCGGTCGAGTGAAAGTTTTCCGTCCGAGTGAAATTATTATCATCCGAGTGAAACTGTTACCATTGGAATGAAAACTTGTCGACCGAGTAAGAGATTGTCTTCCGAGTGAAAATATAATCATCCGAGTGAAAAGATTACCGTCGGAATAAAAACTAGCCGATCGAGTAAAGAGATTGCCTTCTGAGTAAAAATATGGTCATCCGAGTGAAAATTGTCTTCTGAGTGAAAGATTCTAACATCCGAGTGAAAAAGTCCAGTCGGACGATCCAAGTGAATGACTCTAATCCGAGTGGATGAGCTCGAATCCGAGTGAAACTGAACATATCCCGGAAGTTTTATCAAGATGACCTCGTATGAAGAAGTGTTCAATACAGAAGTTGTGCATATCATCAAGACGATAAACTTTGGTTTTGGATTCATCATCATCAGAGATAGTATATGGCCTACAAATTTACTACGAGACTCGGATAATCCAATCTACTGCAAGATCGAGTCCGACTGGAAGGTAAAGGTGACCTCGAAAAGTATTCAAGAAAGCCTTATTTGAAAAATTGATCAACGTGAGAGTTGTTTGTATCGTCGAGGCACACAAGTTTGATATCTGGGCCGTCTTGACCGGAGATCATATGCAAGCTCAGCGGCCCGCGCAAGAAGGAAGACAGAGTTTGGGCCAGATTCAGACTAAATCCGAGTTGGAATAGAACTAGGACTCTACGATGTAAATTGATGTAATTTTTCTTGTAAGGAAAGCCTAGATGAATCCTTTACTTGTACGGGAAGTCCAACCGCCTCTTATATATGTTGGGGTGACGGCCGATTGAACAACACACAATCGAACAAATCAATATACTAATTTTTCATCTACGTTTTATCTCTCCACCGTTTTTCTCTCTCGTTCTTCACTATTCTTTGTGTTTGAGAGCTGCGAATCCCGAGGCTCTAGGGGCGAGCGAATCGACCAAGGGCAGCCCATAGCCGCCGCACTCCCTGACGGGGTCCCTCCTGGGGGTGTGGGGTTTTCGGGTCTGCAAAAGCGCCCGTCGACTGTCTTGCGTATCGCGTTGTCGGTCGGGTCTCCTTCGACGTGAGCTACAGTGCATCACCCCCGGCGTCGAGGGTACACGTGACGTGTTCGTGTGTCAACACATGTGTTGTCCCAATTCCCATGTGAGGAGAGCCACAACCCCCACCACTTGAGTGAGACGAGTGACTCTACCATATGTTAGTTGGAGTGAACCACCACATAGAAGAGTGAGGTAGTTGATAGGGCATGTGAGGCCACTTCAATTTCTAATGACATAAACTCTACTTCTATTATCTCTTCTCATTTGGTTCTAGGTCCCATATATGATGACGCGCCAATTCGCGACGACTACGTCCTTTCTTCAGACAAGACGATGGCCGTGATGGAATATAATACACCCCACATGGTTCCATGAAGATGATGGTATTGACCACCATTTGGTCTTACCCACCTCACCTACACCACTTGAGTGGAATGAACAAGGTAACATAGGTTAAGGTGATGCTCTTGTCCCCCTAGTGGACTATCTTGACATCGATTGCTTGCATGATGTTGATCAACCTATTACCATGCTTCATGCTAGTGCGACTTCCCCATGCGATGATTTACCCATTTATGACGAGTTTGATGATTGTCACGTGGAGCTTCTTAGTTGTTATGCCATGTTACATAGGATTTCTTGTGATAACTCTCTAGGTCACGTCATGTTTGACAATCCACTTAACTTGTCATATGCTATGCATGAGATCAACCATATGTCATCTTGGCAATCTCTTCGTAGTAACTACGCATATGCCATCAAAACAAACCCAATTTGCACATATGGCGTAGATGACGAGCCCATGGTTGTTGGCATTTGTTTTTATTGTGATGATATTAATATGCTCCCTTTGCATCATTCATCTCATATGCCATGCCATGACCACCTAGCTTCGGATATGCATTGTTTTGGATGTTGTCCATTTTCTCCATATGATGTTTCCAATATTCCTCATGAGGAGACCCCCATAGTTTCCTCATACATGTTAGGAGATTTTGATCAATCCCATCCATTGCATGATCCCAATACTTGTGTGCACAATATGCTTCCCATGAATGAACATGCTATTGATGTGCCATATAATTGCATTCTCAATTTGTGTCCCCATCGTGTTATACACAATAACCATTCTTTCATGATGGATGACATGTTCTTATACCATGCATTAAATTTCTTTGAGCGATGCTTATCTTGTGCTAACTCACACATGCACATACACATCATCCATGGATGATGTGTACATTTACCATGCACACAATTTCTTTGGTTTGTGTATATTTTGTGTAGGTACCCATGAATACTTGTCAACCTCACAATCCCATGAGTTGACAAAACGAGCTCTAGAGAGCAATGATGACTTGGGATCCCATGGATTGTCTTTCCCACCACTCTCTTCGCGCAAAGACTTCACGCATTTCTTCTACATGGCCCTCACTTGGCTATGGGTTATTGTCCATTACATATTCTATGCCCATCTTGCCATGCTCACTTTGCATGATATGCTCATTACTATGCCTTTGCCATGCTTTTTGTGACCCATACTTTGCATTACACACGATGATTGATTCTAGTACTTGTATGTGTATTTGCATGCTTGGTGGAGATATTGCTTGTTATTGCCATGTTCCACTTGTGACCCATACCTATGATGATACTTTGACCATGACTTGCCTTCGTGCATGTGACATATCATGTGCATTTCCTATATCCATTATTTTCTCACATGACATGATTGCCATGATTTCCTCTAGTGTGTTGCATCTTCCCTCCACTAGTTTGCACGGCATGATTTCTATGCTTGATTATGTTGCATCACCAATGATTCATACTTGCTCAGTCCTAGCGGTTGATGACAACCATTATCATGCTTTGCACATGATTCACATTGCTTCTTGTCATATATCTCCATATGTTGCATCTCTCATGCTAGATGATTTGCCATGTATTGATAGCAACAATGATTATAGTCTTCCTCATGAGACTGCCCCCATAGCATTCTTGCATATATTTGGGGATTTTGACATATTTCTTGTGAAGCATGCTTGTCTAACCTCTTTGCACCATGTACCCAGTGCCATGAATATAGCCATTGTTGCATCATATTATTCATGAACTTGTGCTCCTAATGGTTATGTGCAAAAGAAGAGAACCATCATGATGGATGATGTGTTCATCTACCATGCACATACGTTCTTTCCTTTTATTTGTGCATGTGTCGGATACTTGGACTTTGTGTCGACTTCCACTTCATGTGAGTTGACCATTCGAGCTCTTGAGAGCGAACCACCTTCTACCACGATGATTCTACATTGCACTTGCTTGTGCTTCGGCATTGTGAAGGACGCACAAGGACATGCCTTCAAGGTGATATCCTTCTCTTTCGAGAAACCCAAAACGATGATGATGAGTATTGTGGATCATACTACTTGTGCTGCTTCCACCATGAGACTTATTGGTAATCTTGGACTACTTGACTGTGCGCATGTTAGAGATCTTGCTTCGACTTGCCATTTTCACATTTCCATGCCTCATGACATATATACTTTGTGTGTTGCATCAAATTCTTGGATTACTTGCTCATATCATATGTTTGGTCGCAACAATGTCATTTCTTCACATATGCCATGTCCCATTGCTTGTCACATGATTGACTTGATTGCCTCACACATGATGAAAAATTACTCTTTCTATTGTGTTGAGTGCCATACAATCTTCACTACACCCTATGCACATTATGCTTGGATTGTCTTACACTTGATCCATGTGTTTAGGCACTTCATTTTATTTGGTGTTGTGGATGATTCCTATGCCTACCATAGACCTTTCATTGAGCGCTTTGTGAATGCTTGCTATAACTTTGAGGTACATGCTTATTCTCTTGTCACACATATTTGCATCGCTACCTCACATTTACATGCTTGTCCCCATGATATCTTTGCTTGTGCTCGATTGATTTGCTTACATGCCATGTCACAGTCCTCCGTCACACCATACGCTTTGCATGATGACGACACTTGTTCGGTGAATCACCACTTGAATGCTTGGTTTTGCACTAACTCTAACCACATTTGTTACTCCAACTGTTTGTTGTCCTTGCTCCTTTTGAAAGAATCAATAGACGGTGCGACATTGGAGAGTGCCCATTGCGAGCTTGAAGATGATGAGTACTTGGTGAACATCCACTTCTACACGGCGAAGCCATCTCTTTCCCATGGTGATTTGGTTTTCGATCCAACGTTGGATATTTCCGAAGGGGGAGGGGATGATGCACAGCATCCTATGGACATCACAATGTCAAGAGTTTATTCGGCAAGTGACACGTGCAACATCTACTTCACTTACACAAAGGTGAATCATCTCCTGTACGCGTGTTCACTTGACCCCTTTGAGGATGGTATACTATTTGACACTCTTGTCGTGTGCATACATAGGTATTGTCGGAACACCATGGACGAAGAGGAGGAGTGCGATCGCAAGTGTACAACTACACCATCCGCGTGAGAAGCATGGAAGAGAAGGAAGAAGAGGAATCTTCCAGCGCAGAGATAGAGGTACAACCGCCCATGTACCGCCCAACTACCGGTCGATCAGTACAACTGCCCAACTATTGCCCAACTACCGCTCCACCGGTACAACCGCTTGGCTACCGCCCAACTACCGGTCCAGCTTCTGTAATCGAGCGGTGCAAGGCCGATACCGCCCCGGTTTGTCTCCGTAACAGTCGTATGACCGGTACAATTGCCCCAACCACGGGTACAACTATGAGTGACTTCCAAAAACGCCTATAGGAACCAGTACAAGAGCTCCTGGCGGTACAACCGCCCCTGTGTCCGGTACCAGGCAGTAAAAGCGTCAACGACCCGTGTAACCCCCAACTTACCCCTTGGACTATAAATACTCGTCCCTAGCTCCGAATTAGGGTTAGCAAAGATGATAGCTCATTTAGAGATAGATCTTTGCTCATCCATCTAGATCTACTTCACCGAGAGAGATCGCGGCCTCTACGGAGAAGATCCATCTTGGATTCAAGGCCCCACAAGGGAAGATCTGTCTAGGAAACCATCAAGACCTCCTTTTGGAGATGAACCTTACCTTGTATCTTTCCCTTTGTTGTTCATGGACCTTGTGGATCTTGTGTGTTTGATTGTCTAGTGGATGTGTGATTGGACTTGTTCTTGAGTGTTTCCCCTTGTGATTTCTCCCCGTTCTTCCCCATGTTCTTCGTGTTCTTTGAGGGAATCTACTCCAATCGTGAAAGATCGGCCTACACCAGGTTAGCCCTATATCAGAGCACCTGAAATTTGCCAAAACAGAAATGAATCAACATTCCAGCAAAACATAGGCCACTCGGAATCATTCCCTGCAAACAATAAAAGGCCACTTGGGCACAATCGAACCACTTCAATGTTGCATATAACAGGACCCACTTAAGAACCTGTAGATGAGCATCTACAATAGTAGATATACATGAGCAAACACTATTGAGGAATTTGCATATAACATGACCACTTCAAATTTGCATCTCCTACACTTCAAGAAAATCTACACAAATCTCATGCTCTCTCAAACTCAATTCAAAAACCAAATATAGATGGATGTACCCTAGAAACCTAGAACCCTAGAACCTTTACATATTATGTCCTAATAAAAATTATGAACCCTAGAACTCAATTTCTATCCTAAATTTCAAATTATGAACCCTAGAAATCAATTCAAATTATGTCCTAATAAAAATTCAGTAAAAGTTAAGAAAATTATATTTTTATATTGAATTTTTTCTCTAAACTAAACCCTATTGGATTAGCATCACTAATAAAAATTTATATTTTTATATTGAGTTTTTTCTCTAAACTAAACCCTACTGCGCTAACATTCCTATATTGAATTTTTCTCTCTAAACTAAACCCTACTGGACTAGTAGCACAGATAGAAATTTATATTTTTATATTGAGTTTTTTCTCTAAACTAAACCCTACTGCCCTAGTTAAACCCTACTGTCCTAGTTAAGCACAACAACTATACAACTACTTAAGCATATACAAATTTGTCCAAAAAATTATATTTAGTTAACTACATTGGGTGCACAACAACTATACAACTACTTAAGCATCTACAAGTACCAGCTAATTTGATGAACCCTAACTAATTAGATGAACCCTAGCTACTTAAGCATGTACAACTACATAAGCACCCTAGCTAGGTAGAGGTAGGGGAGGAGGAGGAGGTGTAGGCGTGCTCACCTCGGGCACCGGCGGAGGTAGGGAGCAGGAGGAGGCAGAGCGGCCTAGGGAGAGGGGGCGCGAGGCGTTGAGCTCATGATCGGGGCTCGGGCCCGCAGCGAGGGAAGGCAGTAGACGGCAACGAAGGGCACCAGATGGCGTGCGAAGGGCGACGGGACGGCGTGTGGAGGCCAACGGCAATGTAGGGCGCGCGGAGGGCGACGTCGGTGACAGGGAGGAGTGGGGATTTGGGGGAGAAGTGGCCGGGGGACTAAGCCCGCGTGGGAGTTATGTCAAACTTAATGCTAGTGCTGGTTTGAAAACAGCGCTATAGCTAAGTTAGCTATAGCGTTGTGCTACCTCTTGAGCACTGCGTTGGTTTTCCCTTGAAGAGGAAAGGGTGATGCACCAGAGCAGTGTAAGTATTTCCCTCAGTTTTTGAGAACCAAGGTATCAATCCAGTAGGACGCCACACACGAGTCCCTCACACCTACACAAACAAATAAACTCCTCCCAACCAACGCGGTAAAGGGGTTGTCAATCCCTTCACGGTCACCTACACGAATGAGATCTGATAGATATGATAAGATAATATTTTTGGTATTTTTATGATAAAGAGAAATAAAGATGCAAGTAAAATAAATGGCAAAGGAAATAACTAAGTATTGGAAGATTAATATGATAGAAAATAGACCCGGGGGCCATAGGTTTCACTAGTGGCTTCTCTCGAGAGCATAAGTATTACGGTGGGTGAACAAATTACTATTGAGCATATTTATGAGAATATCTAGGTATGATCATGTATATAGGCATCACGTCCGAGACAAGTAGACCGACTCCTGCCTACATCTACTACTATTACTCCACACATCGACCGCTATCCAGCATGCATCTAGAGTATTAAGTTCAAGAGAACAGAGTAACGCTTTAAGCAAGATGACATGATGTAGAGGGATAAACTCATGCAATAGAATATAAACCCAATCTAGTTATCCTTGATGGCAACAATACAATACGTGCCATGCTGCCCCTACTGTCACTGGGAAAGGACACCGCAAGATTGAACCCAAAGCTAAGAACTTCTCCCATTGCAAGAAAGATCAATCTAGTAGGCCAAACCAAACTGATAATTCAAAGAGACTTGCAAATATAACCAATCATACATAAAAGAATTCAGAGAAGATTCAAATATATTTCATAGATAAACTTGATCATAAAACCACAATTCATCGATCTCAACAAACACACCGCAAAATAAGATTACATCGAATAGATCTCCACAAGAGAGGTGGAGAACTTTGTATTGAGATCCAAAAAGAGAGAAGAAGCCATCTAGCTAATAACTATGGACCCGAAGGTCTGAAGTAAACTACTCACACTTCATCAGAGAGGCTATGGTGTTGATGTAGAAGCCCTCCGTGATCGATAACCCCTCCAGCGGAGCTCCGGAAAAGGCCCCAAGATGGGATCTCGTGGATACAGAAAGTTACGGCGGTGGAATTAGGGTTTTGGCTCCGTATCTAATAGTTTGGGGGTACATAGGTATATATAGGAGGAAGGAGTACATCGGTGGAGCAATGTGGGCCCCACGAGGTTGGAGGGCGCGCCTAGGGGGGTAGGCGCGCCCCCTACCTCGTGCCTTCCTGGTTGATGTCTTGACATAGGGTCCAAGTCCTTTGGATCATGTTCGTTTCGAAAATCACGTTGCCGAAGGTTTCATTCCGTTTGGACTCCGTTTGATATTCTTCTTTTGCGAAACTCTGAAATAGGCAAAAAAACTGCAATTCTGGGCTGGGCCTCCGGTAAATAGGTTAGTCCCAAAAATAATATAAAAGTGTACAATAAAGCCCAGTAATGTCCAAAACAGGATATAATATAGCATGGAACAATCAAAACTTATAGATACATTGGAGACGTATCACGCTGAACATAAAACGCGCTACTGCTATAGGAAGTTGCTATAGCGCTTGTTCAAAAATGCGCTATTGCTATAGGAACTAGCTATTTATTTTCCTTTTTCCTTTTCTTTTTCCTTCACTGTTGCGCGTCGGTCCTAAACAAATGGTTTTAAACCCCTTTCCACGACGGCATTTGGAACCATCGCCAAGTGAGTGTGTGCGATAGGGTGTCCTTCGCACCCGACCCAGAAATCGTCGGGGATAGGCCCTCCTAGGACCTAGGCTGGGGCTGTGTGCGATCGGGCAAGGAATCGAAGCCCAATCATTTCCGTAGGTATGTACATCCCACACAGTAATCCAAGAAAATCATTTATGTAGGTATGTACATCCCACACTGTGAATCCCAGAAAAACATTTCCGTTCGTATGTATATCACACACATTCAATCCAAGGAATACATTTCCGTTCTTATGTACATCCCACACAGTCAATCCAGGGAACACGTTTTTGTTCAGACGTACATCCCACACAGTTTTATGTGTAGGCTCGTGTGTGAAAGGTGTAACTATCACACACGGTTTGCCATGGTTAACTATTTGCTTTTATCAACTATATCACACATGATTTGATGAAGAAAACTGTGTGGCATTGGGGTATCCATTGCAAGCGCTTTTTCTGCTAGAACCGTTTGCAAAGGTCCATGCCACATTTAGCAGGTTTATTAGTTTACAATTAATAATTCCAGTATTACGCATATTCACATTTCATATCGAATAGCTGTTTGCCAATTTCATATCAGGCACATAAATATATTATAACATCACAGTATGGTAGTTACAAGAAAACAACACAGTACAACGTATAGCTAGTTCAACTTCATAAGAACAACATATTCATTTCCCTAATCGAGATCATCCAGGCTCGTCTTATCCACCTCTGCTTTCAGTTCAGTAAGAACCCGTTTTGCACGGGCCAGCTGGGAAAGTGCCTTCTCCTTCGCCAACACCATCTTAGCAATGTCCGATTTAAAAAATCTGAGCTCATTCTCCACCTTCAAATTTTTATCTCGCATCTTGAAATATGCTTCAGTGTTGACAACACTTTCTCTAAGCCTACGTGTGTTCTCTTCCTCATACATGCTCTAGAACTTCGCTAGGCACATCTTCAAAGACTGTGCCCGCTCTTGATCAACCACTCCAAGTAAGAACACTTTCGTTCATCCTATAATATTTAAAACTAGATCAATAACAATTGTAGGGGAAATGGGTTTATAGCAACATAGAAAGTCACCAATACTTACTTTGAAAAACTGAAGAAACATGTTAATTATGACATATCTTCTCAAAAAGATCAATGTGCAAATGAAATAATTGGTACTGAGGCAACAACCAAATTCTGGAACATCAGAAGCTATAATTAACTACAAGGACGCTACAAGTTCTTACTCATGTACAATAAATAAAAAATTGAACATTTTATGAGTAAGGTAAATATAACCGCAACAGCATAGCGACAGTGTTTGGATTACAACAAATTGATACTAACAGGTGTGTACATGCACAAATTTAGTAACATAGAACTAATAGCACTAAGGCCATCCACTATGTATGCCAAAACTGGGGTAAAGACAACTGTTGCTACATCTCGCACCGGTGCCCTGCACTGGCGAGCCGATGCAGCGGAAAAAAAATCAGGGACCCGGACTCTGGAGCACGTAGTTGCTCCGATGTCCAGTTCCTTCGTGCCATAAAGATTTAGTATTTTACTGCTTGGCTGCTCAGATGTGTGGACCAAAGTTGGCTGCACAAACTGCTGAAGCGGTGCCAAATAATTTTCTAATGGCACCGCTGATGAGATGGCAACAATTTAAGATACTAGGTACAAACTGTGACACTGTCTTAGGATGCGTTTGGTTGAAGGTGTGGTATGAATGGGTTGGGACAGTGACAGTGTTTGAATCACATCTAACAAATGATTCGTAACAACGAAAGAGGGTCTAACCTTCTCTGCACATGCCAGAAACTTCCTCCCACTGTCCACAGAATCAAACGCAACTAGCTTCATGCATGGAGATTGATGGTCACAATGAGCAGATAGATCTTCAGCCACCCCGCTCCATTCATTGCCACTGATGGTCTTAGGGACCTACAAGAGGAAGAAATGACTCAAGTCGACCGCCGGGTAAAAATCCTTCATTCCAAGTCATAGCCCGAGAGAGAGAAGAGAGGCATACCCGGGTGGTCAAGGAGTATTCGCCGGAGGAGGAACCGCCGGAGAGGTCTTTGAAAAGACCATGGCGACCCCGATGGTAGGATGCGAGATGGTGAGAGCGAGGAAGCGGCTATAGCTTAGCAAGGAAGGAAGGAAGGAGAAAACAAGGGAAATGTGACTTGTGGTCAGGGAGAAAAGGGGGTGGGGAAGGGGGGAAGGCGGGCGGTGGTAGATATTTTGGCGGTAGGCCAAAATTTTGGAAATGTGGAAGGAAACTTTGCGCGCGGTCCCGACGGACCATTCACTTTGAACGATTGTGTGCATCGCAAACGATTCTTCTGCTTTACGCACATGGGATGAATTTGATACTTCAAATTTTGGTGGAAATTTTCCCGGGTACATCATTGCATAATTTAACACCGCTTTCTAATTTGGGCACACAAAAGAGCATAGCAGACAGACCACACTTACTGAATCGAGCAATTTTAGTAATTAAGCAGAGCCAGTCGACCTAAACATTGCTCTAACAAAAGACCAGCATTAAAAACAAAGCCTAAGTACGCATAATTTTAAGAAATCCGCCGCCGCGCCGGCCTATGCATCGCTAGTGTGAGATGAGATGTCGATGACTTGTCCTGGCAACATGCCGCTGTTGGCAGACTCCACATCCCCCCTGCTGAAGTCGACCGCGTCCTCGTCCTCATCCTCGTCCTCCGCGCCGCCCTCAAGGTTGTAGTACTCGTAGTAGTGGCTGCGCCAGAGCTCGCGTTGGTAATCCACCGCCGATTCCTCGACGGACAGACTCTTCTATACCTCGACCTCGGCCATGCGCAACTCCTCCTCCCGGTGCTCCTCGATCTCCGCTGCCTCCTGCATCTCCAGTTCCCACTCGGCAACCTCATGAGGAAGTAGGTGCTCCATGGCCACCGCTACCTTTTTAGACATGGTTTGCATGCTGGAGTCTGAGGTGGCCTGGAATATCTTCGTCTGTGCATCCTCGATCTTGGCGTGGAAGGCCTCGACCCGGGCCAGGGTGACATCAGCGGCATGGACGGCAGCTCGAGCGCTATCGGTGTTTGCAGCCGCCATCGCAGCAGCAGCTGCAGCCGTCTCGGCTGCTGCAGCTGCCCTGTCGGCTGCCGCAGACGCCCTCTCAGCGGAAGCGGCCGTGCTCAATGCGGATGCGGCGGCACTCTCGGCGTAGGCGGCCACGCTCTCGGCGCAGGTGGCGGCGCTCGGGGGGGGGGGGACACGACCATCGTATGGGCCTTCACGAAGCGTTTCCATGGCGTCATCTTTGCAAGAAGGGGGTGCGGGAATGGGGGTCGAATTCGTGGATTCGGGGGTTGCTGACACTCGAGCAGACGAGCTGGCGAAGCTTAAGGAGGGAGACTTAAATAGACCCAGATATTTTCATCGCAAACGGTTCCTCGAAAAGAACTGTGTGTGATGTAGTAGATATTTTTATTAGCCGTGAAAGACGAATTTGGAGTACAGTGGCAATGGATGGTGTTTTAAATGTACGAGAAATTTTGTAGTACTAATACAACTGTCATGTCAAAATTTGGAAAATTTCAGGGGTCATTTGACCTTTTAAGACATTTAAGTGATTTTCCAGCCATTTAATGATCGTAATTGAAATTTGAACTACATGTGCATGCAACAGCTAACCATAATGGTTTGAAAACTCATATTTTGTGTACTTGTGTGCGATTTAACTCCATGTGCAGTAAATTGGAAGGAATTTTCAAACATATTGGTCTCAAGGCTATGACACAATTAAGCATGGAGTGACATGGTATTTTAATTCCAAAAAAATAAAAAAATATCAGAAACACATGAAACCTTGGTTGATATAATTTCATGCCACCAAGATGATGTGGAAAAAATTGGGCATGTTTGACGAAAGTTTGGACACACACCCCTCACAAACCGGAGCAACTCACTAGAAGGCTCGTGGTTCTGAGAGGGAACAATGCATGTTTGATGACGAACGGGAGATAGCTTCCTCTTACGGCCTTCAATTTTTTTCTATGTTTAACGTGCACTACTACAACTGTAATGTGAAATTTTGGAAAATTCTAGGGGTCATTTGACATTTAAAAGACATTTTAAGTGATTTTCTAGCCATTTAATTCAAATTTGAACTACATCTACATGCAACTCCTAACCATAACGGTCTGACAAATCATATTTGTGTACTTGTGTGTGAGTTAATTCCATGTGCAGTAAATTAGAAGGAATTTTCAAATATATTTGTCTCACGACATGGACACATGCATATGTATGCATGGAGTGACATGACATTTTAATTCCAAAAAATTAAAAAAATATCAGAAACACATGAAACCTTGCTTGATTTAATGTCATGCCACCAAGATGATGTGGTAAAAAATAGGCCTGTTTGACGAAAGTTTGGACACACACCCCAAACAAACCGAAGCAACTCATTAGAAGGTTTGTGGTTCTGAGAGGGAACAATGCATGTTTGATGACGAACGGGAGATAGCTTCCTCTTACGACCTTCAAATTTTTTTTCTACGTTTAGCATGCACTAATACAACTGTCTTGTGAAAATTTGGAAAATTTCAGGGGTCATTTGACCTTTTAAAGACATTTAAGTGATTTTCTAATCATTTAATGACCGTAATTCAAATTTGAACTACATCTATATGCAACGCCTAACCATAACGGTTTGAAAAATCATATTTTTGTGTACTTGTGTGCAAGTTAAAAAATCAACAGACGATGTAAATATCTGGTGTTCAAAAAAGAAAATGCAAACATCTGGCAAGACAACCGGCGCCCACACGATTGGCAGTCTATCTCGCGGCTCGTGGTTTGGTAGGTGAATGGTGGGGATCATTAATCAGACACGGTTCTGCATTGGAAACGTCAGCTATTATGTTCACACATGGATTTTGGCTATTGTGTTCACACATGGATTTTGCTGTGGGAATCGTGTGTAATTCAAACTACAATACTCATAAATTCCGGCGACCGGTGTGTGTATTGTCCCCATCGATCTATATTTGGGCCGCCAATAAATACTACCTTGCTCAAATCGTACCGCCTGCGTTCTCATCTACATCCTCCCCTCGCTCGCCCTCTCTCTCTCTCTGTCTGTCTCAAATCTCTGCCATGGCGCCACCGGTCTGCCCACGCGCCGACAAGGAATCGCCGCCCCCCGAGGACGCTCACTTGATTAGCAGCGACGAGGACCCCTACGTGCCGCCTGACGAGGTTGCACCAGACCCCCCAACTTTGGATTTGTTTTGGGGCCAGTATAATCTTTATCTGTGGAAGTCGCTGCCGCTGGCTGAGAAAGCCAGGCAAGTGGCGTTCAAGAAGGAGATGGCAGAGGAGGAAGTCAGGCCTGTGAAGCCCGTTATGCCGCCTGGAAAAACGAGGCGGCGGAGCTTTGGGGTCGGGCGCGTCGTCGTGCCGAGGAGGTGTACGAAGACGGGTACTTCACGAGGAAGGTCATAGGTGCTGGGCGCCTCGTCGCTCCGTGGAGGTGGGCTGATAAGCTCCAGCGTGCCACCGACGAGGAGCTTCGGTGGGTGCCCAACGAAATGGCAAGATTGGCCAAGCACGTCCGCCAACAAGAGGAAGATCGGTACGTCAAGCGCTACGAGGCAGAGTACTACCTCCGCACTAGGAAGACGCTACGCACTAGGGAGCTGCTGGGGAGGGGCTGCCGGAATACTGGCCTCAGGAGGGATTATTAGTTTTAGTATTGTTCATTTTCAATTTTATGCATTGTACCTAGTAGTTAAGTATCCTCACGTATATGTGATGATATTATATATATATATATTATGTGATGAACTAATGAACAATTAATATATATATATATATACATTACGAATTCCATTTTCTATCTGTTTTTGTATACTAATTTGAATCTAGATGTTATCATCCACATATACAGAATGGAAAGCGTATATACATACATTGAAGCAGAACATATAAGAATGGAAAACAGAGTACACACATTGAAACAAAGCAATAAACAGAGCAATACTATGATTGTTGTGAATACATAGCTATCCACGTCGAAACGACTTTTCAAAATAAAACGCGTGCATGAGACCATTACCAGCAGCCCTTGCCTACGGTAAGTCTTGGCTGTGCCTGAACTTGTGCAGGCATTAGTCCAAGTGGTCGACACGCTCGCGGTACATCTGGAGCGCGGTCTCGAGATCCAAGTTCGCTATTTCATCGGAGATCACCAGCTCGAGGATGCGACAACCATGTTCCTCTACTGTGCCTAGGTGGACACATTGGCCAAGGAGGCGGTCGAGCCTACGGACTAGCGCATTGGCATCCAGCGGGCTGCAGACAAGGCGACCGACAGCACCCATGCGAACGGCGCGGCGGGCATCCGGTGCAAGTAGGGCGCGGCCGGCCTCTGGTGCAAGTACGGCGCTGAGGGCCTCTGCCCACTCCTGGCAAGGAATGGGGGTACTGACCGGATGTGTACCTAGCTGCGATGCCGTGTCGACAGCAAGCAAGCGCTGATGGATCCGCTCTTGCTGTGCGGCGCGCTGTGCCACTCGCTCTGCGGCGATCCAACGGTCTCGCCGTGCAGCGAGCCGCAGTCTATCGACGAGGATGCGCCTAGCTTGCTCTGCGGCGCGCCATCGATCATGTTGTGCAGCGAGCTGCAGCCTGTCGGCGCTGACATGCCTATCTTGATCTGCGGCGCTCAAGCGCCATGCGCCAAAGGTCTGCTCAACCCTGGCGATGACGCACATCACAGCATCGTCCATCGCGTTGCCGGGGAGCGCCTCGGCCTCGATGGGTTGTGGCGCCTGCTCGTTTTCCTCGTCGACGAGGTTGATGGCAGGGGCGGCTCTTTGGTGGGTTGGCATGCTTGGAAAAGAAGGATGTGCTACAAGCTGCGCTTGTCGCCTCCGTACATCGCGCGCCGCCTATGCGCAATATCGCTGGGTGGCGGGAAACAGGTGAGGAAATGGCGGGAAATGGTGGCATGTTCATAAAACGCCATCAATTAATGGAAACTTAGCATAGAAGGAACATCGAGCTAGCACAAGAAGGAGATGATGATCAGATGAACACGGACCACACTAGGGAACTGTTTCTGTTATTATCGGTATTCGCACACATTTCTGATTACAGACCTATTTGCGGCGTATCACAAACATCTTGTTATATTGAACTGTTTCTGTTCTCTTGCCTCAATGCAAACAGTTCATCTGAGTGAACCGCATGCCGTATATTGCACACGCCCTCATCTGGCTGACTGTTTCTTTTGTGTTGCCTAATCACAAACAGTTCATCTGAGTGAACCGTATGCTTTATATCGCACAAACCTTCATCTGGCTACCCGTTTCTTTTGTTCCTCCTCATCGCAAACATTGAGCTGAATCGTCTGCCCTACATCACACACGCAACTAAAATCTGGACCGTGTTTGAAGCATCCTCCATCGCAAACATTTTGCACCTTTTTTGATAGTTTTTTACACCACCGTTTGCGATTATGGCATCACACACAGTTTTGTCGAAGGGTCTCTGATCATAGTGTCACGTTAGCAGCATCATGCAGTAGTGCTTTCTCCTTTATTTAAGGAACTTAGCTATAGCACGCGTCTAACAAATGCACTGCTGCTAGATTAGCTATAGCACCTGTTACAAACAAGCGCTACTGCTATGCCTTTCTCCTTTATTTTCCTTTTTCTTTTCTTTTTCTTTTCTTTTTCTTTTTCCCTTTTCCTTTTTCCATTTCTTTCCTTTTCATTTACTTTTCTATTTCTTTTCTTTTCATTAGCAGTAGCGCTTGACGATGTTATGTACCTAGGGTAGGGTCTTAGGCCTGACCTAAACGACCTACCCAAGGCACTACACAATAATCCAAGGCCTATAAGGTTAAACGGAAGATACCGACTGAAATCCTCATAAAGTACAATCTACTCGACATGAAGATCTCACTCGCATATCCTAATTCCACTTGACCGTCATTATTCACTCAGAAGACAAGAATCCACTCGGAGTTCAGAAGACCTAGAGCCACCCCTGGATGGCAACGGTCAGGCATTCACTCCATTGTCATAAAGATCATTTAATACGGGCGTTACCAGTAACGTACGTGACATTATACTCTCATTGAACCCCTATGTATCTAAGGTCTGCGAGGGGTCGGTGTACTCTATATAAGCCACCCCCCTCTCGCACAAGGGTTCGCACCCCCTATAACTCATACTCCAACCAATAGAGCTCCCGCAGCACCGCTACGTAGGGCTTTTACCTTCTCCGAGAGGGGCCTGAACTCGTAAATACGAGTGTACAACTTCACCATAGCGAGGACTCTGCCCTCTCCTACGTACCCCCATCTCTACTATTAGATCC
The DNA here is from genome assembly GCF_003073215.2 of Triticum urartu. NCBI lineage: Eukaryota > Viridiplantae > Streptophyta > Magnoliopsida > Poales > Poaceae > Triticum > Triticum urartu. Next base: position 76,031,948 of record NC_053026.1, on the reverse strand, counting down.
ATTCCCACGACAGTTGGCGCCCACCGTGGGGCAGGCGTCTAAGCGACTTTTGTTGAGGTTGAGATCTTAGACCTTCTTCTACATAGTTTCCGGCGGTGGATTGTCCTTGGGTCGTGAGATGCGTCTCGACGCGCTCACCTTCATCGTTGATGATTCGACCTGGCTCCAGGAAGCCCCCCTTGACGTCGAGGGGCTCCTGATTCGCGGGGCGGCACACTTCCACGCGAGTGCTTGTGGCGTCCTCCTGCGGCAGCTGTCGACTCAGTATCAGTCGGCTCCCGCGGTGTCTTCGCTCCCCGCTGTCTAGTGCTGCAAGCGATCCGGTCGCTTGCGGCTCCAGCGGTGGGTGAAGCATGCGGTGGCCCGTCAGTCGGCCACTCCTCAAATCGCGTCGATCGAGCCCGATGAATCCCTCTATGATTTTTTTGATCTATCGACTGGCCACTCGGATACCCTCTCCGAGTGCGAAAGCAACGATCCTGCGGCGGAAGTCCTCATGGTCGGCTCCCAGCGTAGCCCGCCTGTGTTTCCCCATGGTGGAGGTGACAGCGGTGGTCTGTTGCGCGACAATGATGAGTACTACCCCCAAGCCCTCACCGTGGTGCAGAGGGAGGAGCTGCATCGCAGAAACAATCAGGCTCTCCACACCCCCATCGTTGTGAAGTCCTCCGAGGCTCGGGCCTTGGAGGCTGCGCACTTAGCCACTCTGGCTGAGCACACGCGCCTGGAGAATCTTCAGCAAGCACTCTGGCCAAGGACATAGCTATACCGTACCCCAATCTAGAATGTTGTAGCAGCTGCACATATTGCATATTCGATCCAGCCGTCCCGTTCTGAGGCTGGTAGAGGGTTACACCAGATTCGAGCACTGCTCAGGGCAGCCGAGGAACAGAACTCGGTTGTTTCTCAGTCATGCAACAGGATTCACAGTAGGTCTATCATGGCGAACACAGTTCAGTTGGCACACAGCCCAACATCACCTCCGTAGCGTGAAGATGTGGTTATCGCCAGGACCAGGGCCTTGGTCGAGGCCATGGGTAGTTTGATCCTCGATATTACCGTGAAGACCACTATCGAGTGCCCATGCCCCCTCCGAGGGGTGGTTCGTACGCGCCCCGGCGGTATGATAACAGGCGCCCTTAAGGTGACGAGCAGAGAGTTCTAGTTGACCCAAGAGAGCTTGGGTTCGATGCGATATCAGTCCTCATACAGGGCCTGGTTGACAGAGGTAGAGCTAACAGAGAAGGGCTAGACAGAGATCGTTCGAGTGGAAGCAGGGCGTTCGTTTCTGGGCCCGAGTGTTTCAGCAAAGCCATTCGAGTAGCTAAGATTCCTCCCAACTTCATATTGGCTGTGAGAGTGAGCAAGTTTACTGGCGAGTCAAAGCCGAACACATGGTTGGAAGATTACCGAGTGGCAGTGCAGATTGGTGGAGGCAATGACGAAGTAGCCATGAAGCACCTCCCCTTGATGCTTGATGGTTCGGTCAGGGCTTGGTTGAATCAGTTGGCTCCTGGAAGCATATTTTATTGGGAGGATTTGGCCCGAGTGTTTATCAAGACATTCGAAGGCGCTTGCAAGCGCCCCGCTGAGCTGTCTGAATTGCAGCATTGTGTCCAAAAGCCGAATGAAACTTTGATAGATTACATCCAGCGGTGGACTACACTTCATCATCTAGTGGAGAATGTTTTAGAGCACCAAGCAGTCTGCGCTTTCAAGGAAGGCGTGCGATACATAGAGCTCACACTAAAATTCGGTCGCTCCGGGGCCATGACTCTGAATCAAATGATGGAAATAGCCACTCGGTATGCGAATGGCGAAGAAGAAGACCGACTCCGCAAAGGCAAAGGGAAGACAGTCGACCATGACAGCGGGGGTGGAAACCCCAGTTGGAAACAAAAACCCAAAGTCGAAGCCACTGGACAGGATGAAGCTGCTGTGGTGAATAGCCAAGGATAGTTTAAAGGAAAGCCTAAGGAGCCATGGGTGCCCAAAAAGATGAAAGACCAGTCCGGCCAGGACGTCCTAGATTGACCTTGTGACATTCACACGAAGAAGGATGAAGGAACGACTTCCATCGGAAGAGTACTATACGTGGAGAGGCTCATAGCTGGGTCCACGACCGTAGCAAGGAAGTGCCTCCTTGTTATGCGCAAAATAATTATTCCTCCACCTGACAGCAGGGACCCACCGGACGGGCCACCGTATTTCACGAAAAAAATGTTTCCCCCATGACTGCTGGGACCCACCAGCTACATCTTCGCACGCAAGGAAGTCTGTCTATATTACGGGCAAAAAAATGATTCGCTCCCTGACTGCTGGGACCCACCAGCTACATCTTCGCACGCAAGGAAGTGCCTGATAGTCGGGACCCACCTGGTCGAAGCGTACGTAGCATTGTCATTCTGGTGGCGAATGTGTACGTACATACTGGTCGATGTAGAGGCGCGCACGTGTCATAGTAGAGGCGCACACATGTCGTAGTAGAGGCGTGCACGTAGCATGTACACGTACGTAGAGCGGCCAGGGTGCAAGAATGAAAATACGGCCACGTACGTACATACGGGCAGGGTCTCAAATGCCTACTCGTGGATATGTATGGCCAGGGCTCGTGTACATGGCTGGGTCGAAACGGAGAAGCTGCGCCGTCATCATGATCATGGGGAGGCAACCGGCTGGGTCGGAACAAAATGCGTCATCATGTTCATCGGGAGCCAACCGGCTTGGACAGAACAACCGATGGAATCGAGGCCTGGCGTGCCGCAGAATGGAGGAATCGGCCTTGTGTTCGACCGGCCACGGTGGAAACAGGATCCTATTCATTAGGAGGGGTCTGGCGTACTGCAAAATGGAGGAAACGGACCTCCTACGGTCGAAACGGGCTCCTGTTGATCGGCAGGGGTGTGGCGTACTGATATGTCCATTTTGCATCATGCTTTTATATTGATATTTATTACATTATGGGCTGTTATTACATATTATGTCACAATACGTATGCCTATTCTCTCTTGTTTTACAAGGTTTACATGAAGAGGGAGAATGCCGGCAGCTGGAATTCTGGGCTGGAGAAGGAGCAAATATTATAAACCTATTTCGCACAACTCCAAAAGTCCTGAAACTTCACCGGAGCAAGTTTCAGAATATATAAAAAATATTGGGCGAAAAAAGTACCAGAGGGGGGCCACCCACCATCCACGAGGGTGGGGGCGCGCCCTACCCCCCTAGGCGCGCCCCTGCCTTGTGGGCCCCTGGCAGCCCTCTTATGCCCATCTTTGGCTATATGGAGTCTTTCGTCCAGGAAAAAATCATAAGCTAGCTCACGGGATGAAACTCCACCGCCATGAGGTGGAACCTTGGCGGAAGCAATCTAGGGCTCCGACGGAGCTGTTCTGCTGGGGACACTTCCCTCCGGGAAGGGGAAATCATCACCATCATCATGACCATCAATCCTCTCATCGGAAGGGGGTCAATCTCCATCAACATCTTCACCAGCACCACCTCATCTCAAACCATAGTTCATCTCTTGTATCCAATCTTTGTCCCAAAGCCTCAGATTGGTACCTGTGGGTTGCTAGTAGTGTTGATTACTCCTTGTAGTTGATGCTAGTTGGTTTATTCAGTGGAAGATCATATGTTTAGATCCTTTATGCATATTAATAACCCTCTGATTATGAACATGAATATGATTTATGAGTAGTTACGTTTGTTCCTGAGGACATGGGAGAAGACTTGCTATAAGTAGTCATGTGAATTTGGTATTCGTTTGATATTTTGATGAGATGTATGTTGTCTTTCCTCTACTGGTGTCATGTGAACGTCGAATACATGACACTTCACCATCTTTTGGGCCTAGAGGAACGCATTGGGAAGTAATAAGTAGATGATGGGTTGCTAGAGTGACAGAAGCTTAAACCCTAGTTTATGCGTTGTTTCGTAAGGGGCTGATTTGGATCCATATGTTTCATGCTATGGTTAGGGTACCTTAATACTTCTTTTGTAGTTGCAGATGCTTGCAATAGGGGTTAATCATAAGTGGGATGCTTGTCCAAGGAAGGGTAGTACCCAAGCACCGGTCCACCCACATATCAAATTATCAAAGTACCAAACGCGAATCATATGAACGTGATGAAAACTAGCTTGACGATAATTCCCATGTGTCCTCGGGAGCGCTTTCCTTTATATAAGAGTTTGTCTAGGCTTGTCCTTTTCTACAAAAAGGATTGGGCCATCTTTCTGCACCTTATTTACTTTTATTACTTGTTACCTGTTACAAATTACCTTATCACAAAACTATCTGTTACCGATAATTTCAGTGCTTGCAAAGAATACCTTACTGAAAACTGCTTATCATTTCCTTCTGCTCCTCGTTGGGTTCGACACTCTTACTTATCGAAAGGACTACGATAGATCCCCTATACTTGTGGGTCATCAAGACTCTTTTCTGGCACCGTTGTCGGGGAGTGAAGCGCCTTTGGTGAGTGGAATTTGGTAAGGAAAAATTTATATAGTTTGCTGAAATTTACTGTCACTTGTTACTATGGAACATAATCCTTTGAGGGGCTTGTTCGAGGTATCTTCACCCCGACCAGTAGAGCAAAGAGTTGCTCCTCAACCTACTAAACCTACTGAAAATGTTTATTTTGAAATTCCTTTAGGTATGATAGAGAAACTGCTAGCTAATCCTTTTACAGGAGATGGAACATTACATCCCGATTTGCACCTATCAGTAGGTTCAGTAGGTTGAGGAGCAACTCTTTGAAGGGAAAGGCATTGACATGGTTTAGGCTATGTGATGATATGGGATCATGGAACTACAACCGATTGAAATTGGAATTTCATCAGAAGTTTTATCCTATGCATCTTGTTCATCGTGATCGTAATTATATATATAATTTTTGGATTGGCGAAGGAGAAAGCATCGCTCAAGCTTGGGGGAGGCTTAAGTCAAATGTTATATTCATGGCCCAATCATGAGCTCTTAAGAGAAATTATTATTCAAAAAATTTATGCTCGGCTTTCGCTCGATAATCGCTCCATGCTCAATACTTCTTGTACTGGCTCTTTTATGAAGAAGACTATTGAATTCAAATGGGATTTATTGGAAAGAATTAAATACAACTCTGAAGATTGGGATCTCGACGAAGGTAAGGAGTCAGGTATAACACTAAATATGGACTTGACTCTGAGATCGTAGCTTCTTTCTGTGAATCCTTTGCTACTCATGTTGATCTCCCTAAGGAGAAGTGGTTTAAATATAATCCTCCCATTGAATTAAAAGTAGTTGCACCTATTAAAGTTGAAGAAAAGGCTACCACTTATAATGATCCTGTTGTTCCTACTGCTTATATTGAGAAACCACCTTTCCCAATTAGAATAAAGGATCATGCTAAAGCTTCAACTGTGGTTTGTAAGAGTAATACTATAACACCTACTCCTTCTGAGCAAATTAAAGTTGAACCTAATGTTGCTATGGTTAAAGATCTCTTGGCCAATAATATTGATGGGCATGTTATTTACTTCTGTGATGAATCTGCTAGAATTGCTAGACCCGATACTAAAAATAAACATAGACTTGTTGTAGGCATGCCTGTTATTTCTGTTAAAATAGGAGATCATCGCTATCATGGCTTATGTGATATGGGTGCTAGTGCAAGTGCAATACCTCATTCCTTATATAAAGAAATTATGCATGATATTGCACCTGCTGAGATAGAGGAAATTGATGTTACTATTAAGCTTGCCAATAGAGACACTATTTCACCAGTTGGGATTGTTAGAGATGTTGAAGTCTTGTGTGGGAAATTTAAATATCCTGCTGATTTTCTTGTTCTTGGTTCCCCAGAAGATGACTTTTGTCCCATTATATTTGGTAGACCCTTCTTGAATACTGTTAATGCTAAGATAGACTGCAAAAAGGATGTAGTTACTATTGGTTTGGGAGATATGTCTCATGACTTTAATTTTACTAAATTTCATAGACAACCCCATGATAAAGATTTGCCTAGTAAAGATGAAATTATTGGCCTTGCTTCTATTGTCGTGCCTCCTAATGATCCTTTAGAACAATATTTGCTAGACCATAAAAATGATATGTTTATGAATGAAAGAAGGGAAATAGATGAAGTATTCTCTAAACAGGGACCTATTTTGAAACACAACTTTCCTGCTGAAATTCTAGGGGATCTTCCTCCACCCAAGGGTGATCCCGTGTTTCATCTTAAACATTTACCTGATACTCTTAAATATGCTTATCTTTATGAGAAAGAGATATATCCTGTTATTATTAGTGCTAACCTTTCAGAACATGAGGAAAATAAATTATTGAAAACTCTGGAGAAGCACCATGATGCTATTGGGTATACTCTTGATGATCTTAAGGGCAATAGTCCCACTCTATGCCAGCACAAAATAAAATTGGAGAAAGACGCGAAACCGGTTGTTGATCACCAATGACAGTTAAATCCTAAGATGAAAGAAGTGGTATGAAAAGAAATACTAAAGCTTCTAGAGGCAGGTATAATTTATCCCATTGCTGATAGTCAGTGGGTAAGTCCTGTCCATTGTGTCCCTAAGAAGGGAGGTATTATTGTTGTTCCTAACGATAAAGATGAACTGATCCCACAAAGAATTGTTACAGGTTATGGAATGCTAATTGATTTCCGCAAATTAAATAAAGCTACTAAAAAGGATCATTACCCTTTACCTTTTATTGATCAAATGCTAGAAAGATTATCCAAACATACACATTTTTGCTTTCTAGATGGTTATTCTGGTTTCTCTCAAATACCTATGTCAAAAGAGTATCAAGAAAAGACAACATTTACTTGCCCTTTTGGTACCTTTGCCTATAGATGTATGCCTTTTGGTTTATGCAATGCACCTGCTACTTTTCAAAGATGTATGACTGCTATATTCTCTGACTTTTGTGATAAGATTGTTGAGGTATTCATGGATGATTTTTTTGTTTATGGAACTTCTTTTGATGATTGCTTAAGTAATATTGATCGAGTTTTGCAGAGATGTGAAGAAACTAATCTTGTCTTGAATTGGGAGAAGTGCCACTTTATGGTTAATGAAGGTATTCTCTTGGGGCAAAAAAATTCTAAAAGAGATATTGAAGTTGATAAAGCTATGGTTGATGCTATTGAAAAGATGTCGTGTCCTAAGGACATTAAAGGTATAAGAAGTTTCCTTGGTCATGCCGGTTTCTATAGGAGGTTCATTAAGGACTTCTCTAAAATTTCTAGGCCTCTGAATAATCTCTTACAAAAAGATGTTCATTTTGTCTTTGATGATGATTGTGTAGAAGCATTTGAAATACTTAAGAAAGCTTTGATTTCTGCACCTATTGTTCAGCCTCCTGATTGGAATTTACCATTTGAAACTATGTGTGATGCTAGTGATTATGCTGTAGGGGCTGTTCTAGGACAAAGAGTTGATAAGAAATTAAATGTTATCCAATATGCTAGTAAAACTCTAAACAGTGCCCAAAGAAATTACGCTACTACTGAAAAAAATTAGCAGTTGTATTTGCTTGTGATAAGTTCAGACCTTATATAGTTGATTCTAAAGTAATTGTTCACACTGATCATGCTGCTATTAAATATCTTATGGAAAATAAAGATGCTAAACCTAGACTTATTAGATGGGTTCTCCTGCTACAAGAATTTGATTTGCATATTATTGATAGAAAGGGAGCTGAGAACCCCGTTGCAGACAACTTTTCTAGGTTAGAGAATGTTCTTGATGACCCACTACTTATTCATGATAGCTTTCCTGATGACCAATTAGCTGTCATAAATGCCTCTCATACTGCTCCATGGTATGCTGATTATGCTAATTATACTGTTGCTAAATTTATACCACCTAGTTTCACATACCAGCAAAAGAAAAAGTTCATCTATGATTTAAGATTTTTGGGATGACCCACACCTTTATAAAGAAGGAGTAGATGGTTTCATTAGACGTTGTGTACCTGAGCATGAACAGGAATAGATCCTACGCAAGTGTCACTCTGAGGCTTATTGAAGGACACCATGCTTGAGATAGAATTGCACATAAGATATTGCAATCCAGTTTTTATTGGCCTATTCTCTTCAAGGATGCCCGTAAGTTTGTCTTGTCTTGTGATGAATGTCAAAGAATTGGTAATATCAGTAGACGTCAAGAAATGCCTATGAATTATTCACTTGTTATTGAACCATTTGATGTTTGGGGCTTTGATTATATGGGACCGTTTCCTTCCTCTAATGGGTATACACATATTTTGGTTGTTGTTGACTACGTTACTAAGTGGGTAGAAGCTATTCCAACTAGTAGTGATGATCATAACACCTCTATTAAGATGCTTAAAGAAGTTATTTTTCCAATGTTTGGAGTCCCTAGATATTTAATGACGGATGGTGGTTCACATTTTATTCATGGTGCTTTTCGTAAAATGCTTGCTAAGTATGATGTTAATCATAGAATTGCATCTCCTTATCACCCAGAGTCTAGTGGTAAATTAGAACTAAGCAATAGAGAGCTTAAATTAATTTTGCAAAAGACTGTTAATACATCTAGAAAGAATTGGTCCAAGAAACTTGATGATGCATTATGGGCTTATAGAACTGCATATAAAAATCCTATGGGTATGTCTCCGTATAAAATGGTTTATGGTAAAGCTTGTCACTTACCTCTCGAACTCGAACATAAGGCATATTGGGCCATTAAAGTGCTCAACTATGACTTCAAACTTGCCGGTAAGACGAGGCTTTTTGACATTAGCTCACTTGATGAATGCAGAACCCAGGCCTGTGAGAATGCCAAACTGTTGGGGATATTACTATTGGATGTAAACCGACCAGGTGTAGCCGGGTTAACTCCTTGAAGATTAGAAGCCCATGAAGATGCAAGGATGATGGCGCTTCACGAAGGCCCAAAGCCAAAAGGCGGGTTAAAGCCTGTAAATGTAAACCGACCTAGTCATGTAACTTTTATTGTAAGATAGGAAGGATAGAGACCAAACCGGACACATTTATGATCTGGTTTTGGGACTCTGTAGCCCGGCGGGCGTCAACCTATGTATATAACGGGACGACCCGACAACGGTTTAGGGACAACAACTCGAGAGCCAGACAAAGCGGATTCGCTCCCTGGCCTTCGAAACCCTAGCAATACCAATCACAACTAGACATAGGCTTTTACCTTCCTTGAAGGGGCTGAACTAGTATAAAATCTCCGTGTCCCCTTGTCCGGTTTAACCCCTTTGAGCTAACCCGTAGCGATGGCTCCACGACTAAGTCCTTTCACAAGGACATCTGCCGTGACAAACCCACGACAGTTGGCGCTCACCGTGGGGCTATCGCACGATGGTTTTGAGTTCTTGAAGGGCAGCTTTGATGGACTTAAGGGATACGCTGTGGGCCGGATGACAAAGAGTCATCGCGGCAAGCTCTACATCGACAATGTAGGATGGGGTCCCGAGGCTGATTCAATCGAGTACGGGTACCGGGTCCCCTTCGGTGGGATTCATGTCTTCATCGGCAAGATCGTCGAACCGGCCCCTGAGCTGGACATCTGCACCGACATCATCGAAACGGCTCAGAGTGCAAGTTCTTCGCCGGTTCAGCCTGTGACGAGGCATGTTTTCGTAGGTGTCATACATGAAGCGAGATACAAGGACGGGCCGGTGTCCGAGGGAGAGACCGTGGTCTGTTCTGATGACGAGTCTTCTGGAGAGACCGAGTCGCTTTATCAGTTGCAGGATGGCCGAATTGATGGAGGATCCAAGGGCAACATTATTCCGGATTCCCCTGACCTGCCAAACCGGGCCGCCATCTTCATGGCCGGCACACAATCAGCGCCTCATTCATCGGCCGCCGCAGCAATACTCTCCGGTTCAACAACGGCCACACCGGCAGGGGCAGGGAGCTCTGCGCCGCCTCCGGCCCAAGTCCTGTCTGATTTGTTCGACGCTTTGGCAACATTGATGGCCGCAGAGGTGGATGCAGAAACCAGGGATCAGCACAATGCGGATATTGCAAAGGTGAAAGATCAGATAGCTCATGCTAAAGCGGACCTGGCGACAGAGAACACTAGGATGGCTACAGAAGGGGCTGAATTGGAAGCACATGCCTACCGGATTAGGCTGGATCAGAATGCTTCCGAGGAAGTCATGAGAAGAAGGTACCGATCGCGTCTCCCATCGGTTTATGAGCCACAAAATCTCTTCATCACACCAGGAGCAGGAGCTGGTAACCAACCCATACTAAACCGGGCGGAGGCACCGGGAACAGGAGCACCGGTTCAACCGCGCACGATGGACCCGCCTCTCCAGAACAACGTTGTGCCACAGTATGTACCGACACCTCCCGGGCATGATTCCAACCCGTTGGACAATATTGTGGCCGCCGCTTCACGCCTGGCAGCTCTCCCAACCGACGGCGAGTCACCAGTTGCGGTTGAAGCACGTCGGGCCAGGGATCTCCTTCAAACAGCGCTAAATCTACAGCAGGCATATTCACACAGTCGTGAGAGGATTCATTCCACTCCCCTTCCAAGCCGGAGCTATAGCAGACATGTTGAGGATGAACCGGCTGTATCCAGCAGTGCACGTCGCCGAAATTCACCACGAGGAAACAACCCGGTAGGGGGAGGTGCTAATGCACAGGATGTTGTGGACCATGGCCGCGCACGTCGGGAGGCCGAGTTAGCAGCTCGACACGGAGCACGACAACATACTCCGGTTCACCCTACCGCTTCAGTAGAGCCAGGCGTGGTGTTCAGTTCCTTAGGGGTGCTGTGTCTCACCCCCGCTTTGCGTAATGTAAGACTGCCCAAGGACTTCAAGGGACCTCGTAAGGTACCAAATTACATCGCCGATTTACAACCAGAGGCATGGGTGGAAAGCTATGAGATGGCAATGGAGATGTTAGATGTGGATGAGGCAGTGTGTGCTAAATATTTCACCATGATGTAGGAAGGAACAGCTCGTACTTGGTTGAAGAGCTTACCAACTAACTCTGTCGGATCATGGGCTGAATTGAAGTACCGGTTTATCCAGAACTTCAAAGATACTTGTAAGCAGCCAATGTCAATCGTGGATCTGGCCGCTTGTGTCCAAGAGGAAGGGGAGTCCACAACCCATTGGGTCAAATGGGTCTCAGTGATTTTGCACTCATTAGATCGTATCAATGCGGACACCGCAGTATTAACATTAGAGGGCAATTGTCGTTTCCTACCGCTCAAACAGAAATTAGGAAGGCTCAAACGTCACTTCAATGATACGTCAACACTCATGGCCGCTTTGGTTAAGTATGCTGATTCAGATAATACCAAGGACCCGGATTCAGAGGAGGACAAACCGGGGAAAGGGAAGAAGAATGGCAACGCCAAGGGTCAGCAGCATAATCCGGTAGGCCATGGGAACAACGGTAAGCGCAAGGCAGACAGCAGCTTGGACTTTGTTGCTAACACCAATGCTCAGGCGAATGGACAGCGCCATAAGGGAAAGCAGCCCAGAGGGGTGGAGGTTCAGGCCCCAATTTGGAGCGCCTGTTAAATCAGCCCTGTCCAAAGCATGGATCAAAGGAGAAGCCAGCATCGCATCTTTGGAAGGACTGTTATATCATGCGGGATTTCAAGAACTCCAATATGTTCCAGTATGATAACGGCCCGCCCGGCAGTTCAGGAGGTGGTTTCCATGGGCCGGATTACGGAGGTGGTGGTTCTGGTTTAGGGTTTCAAGGCAACCAAACCGGACACATCAATCAAGGGCACCAAGGCAACCAGGGAGGCTACAACCATCAGGGGAATCAACAGCAACACCAGCAGTCGGGTTACCAGAGCAATCCCAAGCAGCTAAATAGCGTGCAATATCATGTTTTAACTACTAGTTTGTGTAAGCGTGATCAGAAGCTTCACAAAAGGGCGGTAAACTCTGTTGAACCGACAGTGCCTCAGTATTTACGCTGGTCTGAGCAACCCATTTTACGGAGTAGAGAGGATCACCCACCCCGGGTTGATAATCCGGGTCACTTGGCCCTGGTGGTAGCCCCGCAAGTTGGGGGTTACAAGTTTACTAAAGTGCTCATGGATGGGGGAAGCAGTATCAACATTCTATATTATGACACGTTCCACCGTATGGGGTTGACAGATAAGAATCTTAAACCATCAAATACGGTCTTTCATGGGGTGGTGCCTGGTAAGTCTGCATATCCTGTTGGCAAGATAGCCTTAGAGGTAGCTTTTGGAGATGATTATGATTCAAGGTCAAAAACATTGATGTTTGAGGTGGTAAATATCAAAAGTCCATACCACGCCTTGTTTGGACGGTTGGCTTATGCTAAATTCATGGCGAGGCCATGCTATGTTTATCTGCAGCTTAAAATGCCAGGTCATAAGGGTACTATCACAGTACATGGAAGCAGAAAGATCGCTTTGGAGTGTGAGGAAGGTGATGCGGCTTATGCTGAGTCGGTTTGTGCCACAGAAGAATTGAAATTCTATAAGGAGCAAGTTGATCTGGCAGATATGACCTCTTTGAAAAAGCCGACTACAGAACATGATCCGGCGTCGAAGTTCAAATCGGCTACAGATACTAAGATGGTTGACTTTGTTCCTGGCGATTCATCCAAACAGTTCAGCATCAGCGCTAACCTGGATCCCAAATAGGAAAGCGCACTCATCGAGTTCATCCGTGAGAATCGGGACATCATTGCATGGAAACCTTCTGACATGCCAGGTGTACTGAGGGAACTCGCTGAGCACACACTCAACATTGATCCTAAGTTTAAACCGGTCCGGAAGTTTCTCCGCCGCTTCAATGAAGAAAGGCGTAAGTGAAGGAAATATGCCCTAGAGGCAATAATAAAGTTATTATTTATTTCCTTATATCATGATAAATGTTTATTATTCATGCTAGAATTGTATTAACCGGCAACATAATACATGTGTGAATACATAGACAAACAAAGTGTCACTAGTATGCCTCTACTTGACTAGCTCGTTAATCAAAGATGGTTATGTTTCCAAACCATTAACAATGAGTTGTTATTTGATTAACGGTATCACATCATTAAGTGAATGATATGATTGACATGACCCATTCCATTAGCTTAGCACCCAATCATTTAGTATGTTGCTATTGCTTTCTTCATGACTTATACATGTTCCTATGACTATGAGATTATGCAACTCCCGTTTGCTGGAGGAACACTTTGTGTGCTACCAAACATCACAACGTAACTGGGTGATTATAAAGGAGCTCTACAGGTGTCTCCAAAGGTAAATGTTGGGTTGGCGTATTTCGAGATTAGGATTTGTCACTCCGATTGTCGGAGAGGTATCTCTGGGCCCTCTCGGTAATGCACATCACTTAAGCCTTGCAAGCATTGCAACTAATGAGTTAGTTGCGGGATGATGTATTACAGAACAAGTAAAGAGACTTGCCGGTAACGAGATTGAACTAGGTATTGGAATACCGACGATCGAATCTCGGGCAAGTAACATACCGATGACAAAGGGAACAACGTATGTTGTTATGCGGTCTGACCGATAAAGATCTTCGTAGAATATGTAGGAGCCAATATGGGCATCCAGGTCCCACTGTTGGTTATTGACCGGAGACATGTCTCGGTCATGTCTACATTGTTCTCGAACCCGTAGGGTCCGCACGCTTAAGGTTACGATGACAGTTATATTATGAGTTTATGCATTTTGATGTACCGAAGGTTGTTCGGAGTCCCGGATGTGATCACGGACATGACGAGGAGTCTCGAAATGGTCGAGACATAAAGATTGATATATTGGAAGCCTATGTTTGGATATCGGAAGTGTTCCGGGTGAAATCGGGATTTTACCGGAGTACCGGGAGGTTACCGGAACCCCCCGGGGAGCTAGATGGGCCTTAATGGGCCTTGGTGGAAAAGAGAAGAGGCAGCCCATAGTGGGCCGCGCGCCCCTCCCCTCCCTTGGTCCAAAATTGGACAAGGAGAGGGGGCCGGCCCCTCTCTCTCTTTTCCCCCCTCCGCGAGTCCTATTCCAACTAGGATTGGGGGGGAATCCTACTCCCAGAGGGAGTAGGACTCTCCTGGCGCGCCCTATGTGGCCGGCCGGCCTCCCCCCCTTTTGGTCCTTTATATACTGAGGCAGAGGCACCCTAGAGACACACAAGTTGATCCACGTGATCTATTCCTTAGTCGTGTGCGGCGCCCCCTGCCACCATAGTCCTCGATAATATTGTAGCGGAGTTTAGGCGAAGCCCTGCTGCAGTAGTTCATCAAGATCGTCACCACGCCGTCGTGCTGACGGAACTCTTCCCCGACACTTTGCTGGATCGGAGTCCGGGGATCGTCATCGAGCTGAACGTGTGCTAGAACTCGGAGGTGCCGTAGTTTCGGTGCTTGATCGGTCGGGCCGTGGAGACGTATGACTACATCAACCAAACGCTTCCGTTGTCGATCTACGAGGTACGTAGATCATACTCCCCCCCTCGTTGCTATGCATCACCATGATCTTGCATGTGCATAGGAAATATTTTGAAATTACTACGAAACCCAACTGTGGCATCCGTGCCTAGGTTTTATATGTTGATGTTATATGCATGAGTAGAACACAAGTGAGTTGTGGGCGATATAAGTCATAATGCTTACCAGCATGTCATACTTTGGTTCGGCGGTATTGTTGGACGAAGCGGCCCGGACCGACATTACGCGTACGCTTACGCGAGACCGGTTCTCCCGACGTGCTTTGCACATAGGTGGCTTGCGGGTGACAGTTTCTCCAACTATAGTTGAATCGAGTGTGGCTACACCCGGTCCTTGCGAAGGTTAAAACAGCACCAACTTGACAAACTATCGTTGTGGTTTTGATGCGTAGGTAAGATTGGTTCTTGCTTAAGCCCGTAGCAGCCACGTAAAACTTGCAACAACAAAGTAGAGGACATCTAACTTGTTTTTGCAGGGCATGTTGTGATGTGATATGGTCAAGACATGATGCTAAATTTTATTGTATGAGATGATCATGTTTTGTAACCGAGTTATCGGCAACTGGCAAGAGCCATATGGTTGTCGCTTTATTGTATGCAATGTAATCGCGCTGTAATGCTTTACTTTATCACTAAACGGTAGCGATAGTCGTGGAAGCACAAGCTTGGCGAGACGACAACGATGCTACGATGGAGATCAAGGTGTCGCGCCGGTGACGATGGTGATCACAACGGTGCTTCGGAGATGGAGATCACAAGCACAAGATGATGATGGCCATATCATATCACTTATATTGATTGCATGTGATGTTTATCTTTTATGCATCTTATCTTGCTTTGATTGACGGTAGCATTATAAGATGATCTCTCACTAAATTATCAAGAAGTGTTCTCCCTGAGTATGCACCGTTGCGAAAGTTCTTCGTGCTGAGACACCACGTGATGAAACTTAGTACCTGATAAGTATCTTGCTTGTTTATGCTTGTTTGTAGATAGATGGCTCGTGCTGTTGTTCCGTTGAATTTTAATGCGTTCCTTGAGAAAACAAAGTTGAAAGATGATGGTAGCAATTACACGGACTGGGTCCGTAACTTGAGGATTATCCTCATTGCTGCACAGAAGAATTACGTCCTGGAAGCACCGCTGGGTGCCAGGCCTGCTGCAGGAGCAACGCCGGATGTTATGAACGTCTGGCAGAGCAAAGCTGATGACTACTCAATAGTTCAGTGTGCCATGCTTTACGGCTTAGAATCGGGACTTCAACGACGTTTTGAACGTCATGGAGCATATGAGATGTTCCAGGAGTTCAAGTTAATATTTCAAGCAAATGCCCGGATTGAGAGATATGAAGTCTCCAATAAGTTCTATAGCTCCAAGATGGAGGAGAACAGTTCTGTCAGTGAGCATATACTCAAAATGTCTGGCTATAATAATCACTTGATTCAATTGGGAGTTAATCTTCCAGATGATTGCGTCATCGACAGAATTCTCCAATCACTGCCACCAAGCTACAAGAGCTTCGTGATGAACTATAATATGCAAGGGATGAATAAGACTATTCCCGAGCTCTTCGCAATGCTGAAAGCTGCGGAGGTAGAAATCAAGAAGGAGCATCAAGTGTTGATGGTCAACAAGACCACTAGTTTCAAGAAAAAGGGCAAAGGGAAGAAGAAGGGGAACTTCAAAAAGAACGGCAAGCAAGTTGCTACTCAAGAGAAGAAACCCAAACCTGGACCTAAGCCTGAAACCGAGTGCTTCTATTGCAAGCAGACTGGTCACTGGAAGCGGAACTGCCCCAAGTATTTGGCGGATAAGAAGGATGGCAAGGTGAACAAAGGTATATGTGATATACATGTTATTGATGTGTACCTTACTAATGCTCGCAGTAGCACCTGGGTATTTGATACTGGTTCTGTTGCTAATATTTGCAACTCGAAACAGGGACTACGGATTAAGCGAAGATTGGCTAAGGACGAGGTGACGATGCGCGTGGGAAACGGTTCCAAAGTCGATGTGATCGCAGTCGGCACGCTACCTCTACATCTACCTTCGGGATTAATATTAGACCTAAATAATTGTTATTTGGTGCCAGCGTTAAGCATGAACATTATATCTAGATCTTGTTTGATGCGAGACGGTTATTCATTTAAATGTGAGAATAATGGTTGTTCTATTTATATGAGTAATATCTTTTATGGTCATGCACCCTTGAAGAGTGGTCTATTATTGTTGAATCTCGATAGTAGTAACACACATATTCATAATGTTGAAGCCAAAAGATGCAGAGTTGATAATGATACTGCAACATATTTGTGGCACTACCGTTTAGGTCATATCGGTGTAAAGCGCATGAAGAAACTCCATACTGATGGACTTTTGGAACCACTTGATTATGAATCACTTGGTACTTGCGAACCGTGCCTCATGGGCAAGATGACCAAAACACCGTTCTCCGGTTCTATGGAGAGAGCAACAGATTTGTTGGAAATCATACATACAGATGTATGTGGCCCGATGAATATTGAGGCTCATGGCGGATATCGTTATTTTCTCACCTTCACAGATGACTTAAACAGATATGGGTATATCTACTTAATGAAACATAAGTCTGAAACATTTGAAAGGTTCAAAGAATTTTAGAGTGAAGTTGAAAATCATCGTAACAAGAAAATAAAGTTTCTACGATCTGATCGTGGAGGAGAATATTTGAGTTACGAGTTTGGTGTACATTTGAAAAATTGTGGAATAGTTTCGCAACTCACGCCACCCGGAACACCACAGCGTAATGGTGTGTCCGAACGTCGTAATCGCACTATGCTAGATATGGTGCGATCTATGATGTCTCTTACTGATTTACCGCCATCGTTTTGGGGATACGCTCTAGAGACGGCCGCATTCACGTTAAATAGGGCACCATCAAAATCCGTTTAGACGACGCCTTATGAACTGTGGTTTGGCAAGAAACCAAAGTTGTCGTTTCTGAAAGTTTGGGGCTGTGATGCTTATGTGAAAAAGCTTCAACCTGATAAGCTCGAACCCAAATCGGAGAAATGTGTCTTCATAGGATATCCAAAGGAGACTATTGGATACACCTTCTATCACAGATCCGAAGGCAAGACTTTTGTTGCTAAATTCGGAAACTTTCTGGAGAAGGAGTTTCTCTCGAAAGAAGTGAGTGGGAGGAAAGTAGAACTTGACGAGGTAACTATACCTGCTCCCTTATTGGAAAGTAGTACATCACAGAAAACTGTTTCTGCGACACCTACACCAGTTAGTGAGGAAGCTAATGATGATGATCATGAAACTTCAGAACAAGATACTACTGAACCTCGTAGATCAACCAGAGTAAGATCCGTGCCAGAGTGGTACGGTAATCCTGTTCTGGAAGTCATGCTACTAGATCATGATGAACCTACGAACTATGAAGAAGCGATGGTGAGCCCAGATTCCGCAAAGTGGCTTGAAGCCATGAAATCTGAGATGGGATCCATGTATGAGAACAAAGTATGCACTTTGGTTGACTTGCCCGATGATCGGCAAGCAATTGAGAATAAATGGATCTTCAAGAAGAAGACTGACGCTGACGATAATATTACTGTCTAAAAAGCTCGACTTGTCGCAAAAGGTTTTCGACAAGTTCAAGGGATTGACTACGATGAGACCTTCTCACCCGTAGCGATGCTTAAGTCCGTCCAAATCATGTTAGCAATTGCCGCATTTTATGATTATGAAATTTGGCAGATGGATGTCAAAACTGCATTCCTGAATGGATTTCTTGAAGAAGAGTTGTATATGATGCAACCAGAAGGTTTTGTCGATCCAAAGGGAGCTAACAAAGTGTGCAAGCTCCAGCGATCCATTTATGGACTGGTGCAAGCCTCTCGGAGTTGGAATAAACGTTTTGATAGTGTGATCAAAGCATTTGGTTTTATACAGACTTTTGGAGAAGCCTGTATTTACAAGAAAGTGAGTGGGAGCTCTGTAGCATTTCTGATATTATATGTGGATGACATATTACTAATTGGAAATGATGTAGAATTTCTGGATAGCATAAAGGGATACTTGAATAAGAGTTTTTCAATGAAATACCTCGGTGATGCTGCTTACATATTGGGCATTAAGATCTATAGAGATAGATCAAGACGCTTAATTGGACTTTCACAAACCACATACCTTGACAAAGTTTTGAAAAAGTTCAAAATGGATCAAGCAAAGAAAGGATTATTGCCTGTGTTACAAGGTGTGAAGTTGAGTAAGACTCAATGCCCGACCACTGCAGAAGATAGAGAGAATATGAAAGATGTTCCCTATGCATCAGCCATAGGATCTATCTTGTATGCAATGCTGTGTACCAGACCTGATGTGTGCCTTGCTATAAGTCTAGCAGGGAGGTACCAAAGTAATCCAGGAGTGGATCACTGGACAGCGGTCAAGAACATCCTGAAATACCTGAAAAGGACTAAGGATATGTTTCTCATATATGGAGGTGACAAAGAACTCATCGTAAAAGTTTACGTTGATGCAAGCTTTGACACTGATCCGGACGATTCTAAATCGCAAACCGGATACGTGTTTACATTAAACGGTGGAGCTGTCAGTTGGTGCAGTTCTAAACAAAGCATTGTAGTGGGATCTACATGTGAAGCGGAGTACATAGCTGCTTCAGAAGCAGCAAATGAAGGAGTCTGGATGAAGGAGTTCATATCCGATCTAGGTGTCATACCTAGTGCATCGGGTCCAATGAAAATCTTTTGTGACAATACTGGTGCAATTGCCTTGGCAAAGGAATCCAGATTTCACAAGAGAACCAAGCACATCAAGAGACGCTTCAATTCCATCCGGGATCTAGTCCAGGTGGGAGACATAGAGATTTGCAAGATACATACGGATCTGAATATTGCAGACCCGTTGACTAAGCCTCTTCCACGAGCAAAACATGATCAGCACCAAGGCTCCATGGGTGTTAGAATCATTACTGTGTAATCTAGATTATTGACTCTAGTGCAAGTGGGAGACTGAAGGAAATATTCCCTAGAGGCAATAATAAAGTTATTATTTATTTCCTTATATCATGATAAATGTTTATTATTCATGCTAGAATTGTATTAACCGGAAACATAATACATGTGTGAATACATAGACAAACAAAGTGTCACTAGTATGCCTCTACTTGACTAGCTCGTTAATCAAAGATGGTTATGTTTCCAAACCATGAACAATGAGTTGTTATTTGATTAACGGGATCACATCATTAAGTGAATGATCTGATTGACATGACCCATTCCATTACCTTAATTAGCACCCAATCGTTTAGTATGTTGCTATTGCTTTCTTCATGACTTATACATGTTCCTATGACTATGAGATTATGCAAATCCCGTTTGCCGGAGGAACACTTTGTGTGCTACCAAACATCACAACGTAACTGGGTGATTATAAAGGAGCTCTACGGGTGTTTCCAAAGGTAAATGTTGGGTTGGCGTATTTCGAGATTAGGATTTGTCACTCCGATTGTCGGAGAGGTATCTCTGGGCCTTCTCGGTAATGCACATCACTTAAGCCTTGCAACCATTGCAACTAATGAGTTAGTTGTGGGATGATGTATTACAGAACAAGTAAAGAGACTTGCCGGTAACGAGATTGAACTAGGTATTGGAATACCGACGATCGAATCTCGGGCAAGTAACATACCGATGACAAAGGGAACAATGTATGTTGTTATGCGGTCTGACCGATAAAGATCTTCGTAGAATATGTAGGAGCCAATATGGGCATCCAGGTCCCGCTGTTGGTTATTGACCGGAGACATGTCTCGGTCATGTATACATTGTTCTCGAACCCGTAGGGTCCGCACGCTTAAGGTTACGATGACAGTTATATTGTGAGTTTATGCATTTTGATGTACCGAAGGTTGTTCGGAGTCCCGGATGTGATCACAGACATGACGAGGAGTCTCGAAATGGTCGAGACATAAAGATTGATATATTGGAAGCCTATGTTTGGATATCGGGAGTGTTCCGGGTGAAATCGGGATTTTACCGGAGTACCGGGAGGTTACCGGAACCCCCCGGGGAGCTAGATGGGCCTTAATGGGCCTTGGTGGAAAAGAGAAGAGGCAGCCCATAGTGGGCCGCGCGCCCCTCCCCTCCCTTGGTCCGAATTGGACAAGGAGAGGGGGCCGGCCCCTCTCTCTCTTTTCCCCCCTCCGCGAGTCCTATTCCAACTAGGATTGGGGGGGGGGGGGAATCCTACTCCCAGAGGGAGTAGGACTCTCCTGGCGTGCCCTGTGTGGCCGGCCGGCCTCCCCCCTTTTGGTCCTTTATATACTGAGGATGAGGCACCCTAGATACACACAAGGTGATCCACGTGCTCTATTCCTTAGCCGTGTGCGGCGCCCCCTGCCACCATAGTCCTCGATAATATTGTAGCGGAGTTTAGGCGAAGCCCTGCTGCAGTAGTTCATCAAGATCGTCACCACGCCGTCGTGCTGACGGAACTCTTCCCCGACACTTTGCTGGATTGGAGTCCGGGGATCATCATCGAGCTGAACGTGTGCTAGAACTCGAAGGTGCCGTAGTTTCGGTGCTTGATCGGTCGGGCTGTGGAGACGTATGACTACATCAACCAAACGCTTCCCTTGTCGATCTACGAGGTACGTAGATCATACTCCCCCCCTCGTTGCTATGCATCACCATGATCTTACGTGTGCGTTGGAAAAAATTTGAAATTACTACGAAACCCAACAGTAAGGCGACCGGTGAAGAGGTAGCCCGCTTGTTGGCCGCAGGGTTTATTGTAGAGGTCTTTCATCCAGAGTGGATGGCTAATCCGGTGCTGGTTCTCAAGAAAAACGGCACTTGACTTATGTGTGTGGATTACATAGATTTAAACAAGGCTTGCCCTACAGACCCCTTTGCTCTCCCTCGCATTGAATAGATAATTGATGCTACGGGAGGTTGTGACCGTTTGTGTTTTCTGGATGCTTACTCTGGTTATCATCACATCAAAATGGCGGTTAAGGACCAGGAGAAGACAGCTTTCATAACTCCCTTTGGAGCCCTCTGCTATGTCTCCATGCCCTTTGGACTCAAGAGTGCCCGGGAAACTTATCAGCGATGTGTTCAGAATTGCCTTCATAAACAAATTGGGCGCAATGTTCATGCATATGTGGATGATATTGTGATAAAATCCAGAAAGGAGGAAACATTGATAGACGATCTGCGAGAAACCTTCGACAACCTCCGGGTTTACAAGATGATGCTCAATCCGCAGAAGTGTTTATTTGGTGTCCCGGCAGGCAAGCTCTTGGGTTTTCTGGTGTCAAACAGAGGCATTGAGGCTAATCCAGAAAAGATTTCATCAATTACATCCTTGGCTAAACCGGCGTGTATCAATGACGTTCAACGTCTGGCCGGCCGGATTACAGCCTTGAGCCGGTTTATCAGTCGCCTTGGAGAGAAGGCCATCCCTTTATATGAGATGATCAAGAAAACTGATAACTTTGTCTGGAGCGAGGCAGCCGATAAAGCGTTCGAAGATCTGAAGAGGCAGCTAGCTGAACCGCCCATGCTTGCAGCACCAATTGATAAAGAGCGGTTATTACTATACGTGGCTGCTAATGCCCGGGCTGTTAGGTAGCTATTGTGGTAGAGCGCAAGGAGCTTGGCAAGGAATATCCGGTTCAACGGCCGGTTTATTATATCAGTGAGATACTCATTGAGTCAAAGCAGAGGTATCCGCATTGGCAGAAGCTGGTGTATGGAGTGTTTATGGCAAGCCGGAAGCTTAAACATTATTTTCAGGGCCATCCCATCACAGTGGTCAGTTCAGCTCCTCTAGGAGATATCATTCAAAACAGAGAAGCAACTGGCCGGATTGCCAAGTGGGCTATTGAGCTTGGACCTCATGGGCTCAAATATATACCCCGCACAGCGATCAAATCCCAGGCACTCCTGGACTTCATCAATGATTGGACAGAGTTACAAGCACCTGAAGAGAAACCAAATAATACATATTGGACTATTCATTTTGATGGGTCCAGACAGTTGGAGGGCTCGGGGGATGGAGTCATACTAACTTCCCCACGAGGTGACAAGTTTTGTTATGTCCTCCGTTTAATGTTCCCTTGTACTAACAATGCAGCTGAATATGAGGCTTTGCTCCACGGTCTTCGGATGGCTAAGGAGATGAATTTAAGCCGGGTTAAATGCTTCGGCGATTCAGATCTAGTGGCGCAACAAGTGTCTGGCACTTGGGATTCTAAGGACCCACTCATGGCTGCATATCAGCAAGAGATGGACACAGTGGCTGGTCACTTTAAGGGTTATCAGGTGGACCATATAGACCGGCGGAAGAATGAAGCGGCGGGCGCTTTAAGTCGTCTTGGTTCCCAGCGTAAACCGGTCCCGCCCAATGTCTGTCTTGATGTATTGCATAATCCATTAGTCAAGGTGCCAACCGAAGAAGATTTGGCTATTACTGATCTGGAGGCTCAGTTGGTGGCAGCTCTGCATGCCATACCGGATTGGACAATCCCATATCTGGATTGCATGAATCGGGGCGAGTTACGAGATGATGAAACATTGGCCTGACAGATAATCCGATGTTCCAAGTCCATGACCATACTCAACGGGGAGTTACATCGCTACAGCGTTTCAGGAGCAATTCAGCGTTGTGTTTCTCCTCAAGAAGGTTGTGAGATTTTGCGAGAAATCCATGAAGGGGACTGCGGTCACCACGCCGGTTCAAAGTCTTTGGTTGCTAAAGCTTTTCGCCACGGTTTTTACTGGTTGACGGCGCATGCTGATGCAGAAGATTTAGTCAAGAGATGTGACGGGTGTCAAAAATTCACCCGCCGTGCGCATATTCCGGCTCAAGAGTTGTGGATGATTCCAATTACGTGGCCGTTTGCGACTTGGGGGCTTGGTATGGTTGGACCCTTCAAGCGATCCAAGGACGAAAAGACCCACCTGTTGGTAGCAGTTGATAAATTCACCAAATGGGTGGAGGCAGAGCCAGTCAGCAAGTCTGATGCAGCCACGGCGGTTTAATTCATCAAAAAGGTGATATTTTGGTTTGGTTTTCTACACAGCATTATAATGGATAATGGTACTAGCCTATCAAAGGGGGAGATGGAAGAATTTTGTCAACGTGAGCACATCCGGCTCGATCTAGCGTTGGTGGCTCACCCCCAGTCTAATGGTCAAGCAGAGAGGGCAAATCAAGAAATTCTACGGGGTATCAAACCCAGGCTTATGGTTCCCTTAAAGAGGACACCAGGTTGTTGGGTTGAGGAGCTACCTTCTATGTTATGGAGCATCAACACCACACCCAATAGGTCTAGGGGTTACACACCTTTCTTCATGGTCTATGGAGCGGAGGCCGTTCTTCCTAGTGACATCCGTCACGACTCGCCTCGTGTGACAGCTTATGTTGAAGCTGATAATGAGAAGGCACGTCAGGATTCTCTGGACCTGTTGGATGAAGAGCGAGATCTTGCAGCAGCACGATCGGCGATTTATCAACAAGATCTCCGATGTTATCACAGCCGTCGGGTTAAAACTAGAACCTTTCAAGAAGGCGATTTGGTGCTCCGGCTCATCCAGGATCATACTGATATGCACAAGTTATCCCCGCCTTGGGAAGGGCCGTTTGTGGTCAGCAAAAATCTACACAACGGGTCTTACTACCTCATTGATGTTTGAGAGCATAAAGACTCACGTCAATCGGAGGAGGAGACCAAGCAGCCATGGAACATAGCTCTCCTTCGGCCTTACTATACTTGAAGCCATAGGCTCTTCATCTGTACATATTTATGACAGTGTATATATCATATAATAAACTGGAGCCTCCGTTATAAGCGGGGTATCTGTTCTTTTTACATCATGTGTGTGCTTATACAAGTTTACTGACAAAGAAGAGTTTTTGTTAAGTCGGTCTTAGCAGTTGCACGGATATAAACAAAATCACTAGGGGGCTTAATCATATTTGAACTACAGCTACGCCTCTTGATCAGTTTTGAAACCACGAAGGGATATCACTAGGGGGCTTGGTTGTTATCACACCATAGCTGCACCTCTTGATAGGCATTTAAGCCATAAAAGAAAAATATGTGGAGCCAAAGAGAGTGTTGCACAAAGCACATGCTCAAACATGGGCACACACTGAGCACAGCTCACAAAGTTACTTGGGGGCTCTTTTTGCAAAGCAACAAAGAGTTTGAAAGGACCCTTGTAATTGGCTATCAAGCCACGGCTTGGAAGCCCAGTGTATTCACCTAAAACCCCGGGTTAACCTGCCTTCATCAAGTAAGCCACTCCTGTCCAGGTAATCCTGGTATGACCCACCGAACGTTTGACATGTCAATCTTTTATAGACCCTGAACTTGTCAAAGTTAAAATGATGATTGGTTAATTGGAGGCCCGTCTTAAAAGGCTTTATTAAATGGTTTAACTTAGAGGCCTGGCAGCCCATGAAAAGCCTCGATTTTGAGCCTGGCAGCTCGTAAAAAGCCTTGCATATTTTCCTTTTTTGAGTTTTATTTGTTGAAGTTCATAAGTATTTTTTGATAAACTGGCGTCCTTGACCCGGCTTCCTTCTCAACTACAAGTTGTTGGCACATGATCGATTATAAACTGGTGTTTATTGACCCGGTCTGGTTTGACTAAATCACCAGTGTTATAAAGAAAACCCGAAAGTTATCCCGGTCCGGTTTAGTATATAGACCGGCAGTACAAAGATGGGGTTATCAACATTCCGGATTGGTATTAACACCTTTGCCGTATACACCGTTGGTCAACCAATGAGGTATGTTATGTATATTGTTTTTTGTACAAACACTTCGATTATTTCATCTATGTACTGTACACTTCCTGGACATCATGACCCATCTAGTGGTAGACCGCTAGATACTTTTAAGTTGTTGTACCCAGGAACACAATTCATCATGGGTTATGCATAAATATATCCCAAAAGGTGGCACAAGTTGTCATGAGGCATTACAAAACATGCTCGATGGCATGGCAAATAACGAAGTTTTGGCTATCCTATTACAAGAAGCTTTCAAAGCGGCTCCAATGGCATAATTGTTTTTCACAAGATCGGCACACAGTGGCCAGTAAACCGGTGACCGGTTTAGGACGCTTCGTCTGGACGGTTTGATGGTTGAGGGTCAGTTGGTGTGGGAACTTCTTCATCCCTCCTCAGACGCTCGAAATCAACCGTCGACCAATCGATTCCAGTTAAAGCTTGAAATACTGCTTCCTCATGGATAAGATTGGAGGGGTTAATATCAGGAGCATAAGTGTGCTTACGAATCGGAGGCACAAGTTCTTCAACTTCATGGATGTCGGCCGGCTGTCTTTTCCCTTCAGCGTCATAAACCGGTTGAAAATGGGACAAGTCTGTATCATCGGCCAGTTTGCTGGCTACTGGCCGCATCTGTTTGGTCAGCCGCCGGAGGTCATCGTTGTCAAAGTTTGAACCGTCTTCCTTTACACCTGGATATCCTTTAATGATATCATCCGCTTCAAGGTCTGGAATCCAGGCTTTGGCTCGAATAAGTGCGGTTAAAGCTCCTGACCTGGCAGCTG
This sequence comes from Triticum urartu, assembly GCF_003073215.2. NCBI lineage: Eukaryota > Viridiplantae > Streptophyta > Magnoliopsida > Poales > Poaceae > Triticum > Triticum urartu. Next base: position 76,005,890 of record NC_053026.1, on the reverse strand, counting down.
CCTTCTTCAATTCGGTAATACGGGCTGGTAACATGGCCAACTTCTCAAGTGTTTCTTTAATTAAAGTTGGGGCCGGTTTGTTGTAAGCTACCGTACAAATAGCCTACTGAGACCCAGAGTACAGCTGTTCAACCAATGTATATGCCGCTTTGAGCTTCATCCGCATGTCTATACCAAGATGAGCGATCCAAGTACCTGCCAAAGATTTTTATCAACGTGCTGGTCAGTGATAATGTTCATTGACTTGCGAAAAACACATAAGCAGACACTTACCAAAGATAGCAGAAGTCATAGCATTGATTTGCCGTTTCAAACCAGCTAGTTCATCTACAACTGGTTTCAGTGCTGCCTCGGCGTCTTCAGCTCTTTTGGTTAAACCGGATTTTTCGGTTTCCCAGTTAGCCCGATCCTTGTTGAAAGATTCCTTCAGCCTCTCCATTACGGCCAGGGCTTGGGTCAGCTCCTCTTTGGCTTTTGCAGCCTCTGCTTGTTGTGACTTCACATTTTCTTGCAAGTCAGAGTTTCGAGCATCTTTGCTTCTCAGTTCAGCCTGCAACGTTGAAGGCATATTAAGCAACAGGTTATATATGTTCTAAGTACAAAGCGTATAACAAGTTATGCACTTCATACTTGGGGGCTAATGCATGTTTGCTCTAAAGTGCTGCATTTTATACAAGTCTCCAGAACAATACAAGAATTATCCTGGACACTTGGGGGCTAATGTGCGTCTGTTCTAAAGTGGATGCATGGATTAAAACCCGGATTAACTTGCGCAGTTAAACCGGCCTTTGGGGGCTATGCTACACAAGGTTATCTAATTGTTAAAAGATGAGTCTTGGTTATAAAGACCCAGTTTATGATTAACATCATAAAACGGCCCTTGGGGGCTACTTGGGCTACTGTCTCAGCTATGAATCAATAAACAAAGGGAGACGAATTTACCTCATATATCTCTTTCATCAAGTTAACCAAACCAGCTTCATAGTCCCGGTTTGAGTGCAGGCGGTTCAAGAAACCAGACTGGAGCTCTTTAGCGTTGAAATGAGCATAGCTTGATAAATCGCTGCTCCACTTGCCTTTTTCCTTAGCAACTTGCTCTTCTTTGGCACTATGTTGGGCCAAGATGACGGGATGGCCAGGAGAGCTATGGCCCATTCCATTAATGATAACATCGTCTCCTTGACCTTCAGTATGTTTGGCTGGTGATAATGGAGTATCAGCATTTCTCACCGGACTAGCCCGGTTTGGCTCTGTCGGTTCAACGTCAGGTGCAGCAGGTTCAGCGTCAGTTGGTTCATTGGTGTTTTGGCCTTGAAGGGGCGGTTCACCAGAGGCAGCTTCAGGATAAAGGCCCTCCAGTTCACAAGTTTGTTCCGGTTCACCTCTGGGTTCTTCTTCAAAAGTGGCCGGGTCTTCGGGCGGATTGGTGACCCGAGCTTTCTTGCTGGGTCTGGCTTTGGCCCTGCAAACAAAAATATAAAAGGATTAATATCTTATTCAAGTTCTATGATGCATTAAAGGAAAAGGTTTTACAACTTACCCGGCCACAGTTTTCATAGGAGGGGGTTGAGTTGCTATTGACTCGCCAGATGATGAGGGAGGTGTCACCTGATAATTTGAATCGGATGGATTAAGAGGTTGTCTGAAATAACCTTCCTTGGGGTAAGAATGGTTGGGAGAAGGGGAGACCTCAGACCGGCGCTTCGGAACCAGGGTATCAGGTAAACCGGCTGAAGTGACCTGTTGGCCACTGTGTCGGGTTGTCTAGCGAGCTTCATGCTGCTGAGTCTTCAAAATAAATGTTGGATCCAAGTGAGCAAGAGGATGAGAAAAGCTTACTTTCCGGACTACTTCGCAGGTTTTTTGTGTTGGCATAGAGTCTGAACCGGAGAAAAGGGTAATTACCTCAACATCATCAGCTTGTCTGCATCCTCCTGAGGAAGATCATTGTTAATGAGATGCATGAAAAGAGAGCCAAGTGAGTCAAGTTCTACCTCAACTTCCAGATCATCAGTGTCGTCATCAAGCTCCATGTTGATCCGGTCAGTTGTTTTCCGTTTTGACGTCCGTTTGACAGCTTTGGTTTTGGGGCGAGATGGTTTGACCGCTTTATCCCCAGTTGGCTTTACCGCTTTTTCTGTAGTTTTCCATTTCCAAAAAGGGTCATCACCCTATAAATACATACACAGAAGAAGGATTACAGATTGCACAGGGTAAAAATATTAAAGATGAAAAGGAAGTATAATGCTTACAACAGGCGGTTTGTTCTTGGTATAGAAGGGACTCAAACCGGTTTGACTACAGACCAGTTCCGATTCATTCAGAATCTTCTTTACACCTTCAGTGACTTCTTCATCAGATAGTTGAAGGTTGCAATGGCGTTGAGGGTCGTCAACCTCACCGGTGTATTCACACATTAAACCGGGACGCCGGCTTAGAGGCAAGATGCTCCAAGATATCCAACAGCGCACGAAATCCACACATGTTAAACCATTGGCCATATGCACATGTAGAGCTCATGCCCATATGCAGCACACGATAATCATGGCAAAAATGACAAATGCTTATAATCTGATAAAAATCAGCACCTAACATTTTATAGCACTCTTGCATCAACGATTTGGGCATCAAGATGGACTCAAACAAGCATGGCACAATGGAACAAAATGAAGAGCACATCATGACGAACATTTTGATATATGGCACGCTCAAAACGGAGCTACGGATGCGGAGTTATGACATAATGAATGTGCATGAAAAATAGCAAAAAAAGACTTAGGGAAAAAGAGAGGTCAACCCTAGGTTTGGATCTGGATCTGGGGACTCGGGCACGAACTTCGAGGTTCGTCGGCGTTCGTCCCGCGGTGGCCGGAGTTGATGGAGGGACTTGTCGGATCTGGGACTCGCCGGAGTGGAGAGTACGAAGGGGCGGCACCACGGTGCGGGCGAGGTTCGCCGGAGCAGTGGTCGGTGGTGCGGCAAGATGCGGGGCAGCGGACGGCGGACGGTAGCTGACGGCGGTGACCGGAGCGAGGTAGGCGCGGGCGGCGCGGCTGCCTGAGCTCGTCGGTGGCGGGGCGCGCAGCAGGGCGCGAGAGGCGGCGCGAGGAGGAGAGCAAGCGCACGGGCTCGGGGGGGCCGTCCCGGGCCTGGCGGGCCGGTAGCGTGACCTTTGTCCGGTGATGGCGGACGTGTCCGGTAGCGGCGTCGTCTATTCTCAGGGTTTCATCCGCGAATTTCAGAGGGGGAGGTGTTTATATAGGTAGAGGGAGCTAGGAGAGTCCAAATGGAGTGCGGTTTTCGGCCACACGATCGTGATCGAACGGCCGAGAGGATGGAGGGGGTTTGGATGGGTTTTTGGGCCACTTTGGAGGGGTGTTGGGCTGCAACACACACGAGGCCTTTACGGTTCCTCGGTTAACCGTTGGAGTATCGAATGGACTCCAAATGGCACGAAACTTGACAGGCGGTCTACCAGTGGTGTACCAAGGCCACTTTGCAAATCTCGGTCCATTCTGAGAATGTTTAACACCCACTCACAAAAAGAGACAAAAGGAGGGAGCCAGAGGACATAGGAGTGTCGGATCGCAAAACGGACAACGGGGAAAATGCTCGGATGCATGAGACGAACACGTATGCAAATGTGATGCACATGATGACATGATATGAAATGCATGACATGAACAAAATGCAAAACAAAGACAAAACCCAACCACGATGGAATCTCATAACTTAGAGCTGAAAATGGCAAGAGTTGGAGTACAAATATGGTAGGTTACATCCGGGGCGTTACAGGCCGGAAAACAGATCTTTCATGACAAGATTCAGCAAAGCAGTATTAATTCCACAAGATCCAGCATCGGTAATGGGAGCAATCGGAGTGATAATAAAATCATTATTGTTGGTATTGGAAAAGTCACACAATTTAGTATTATCTTGAGCCATTGCAACAAACAATCCAACACACAAGCAAACAAGAGGCGATAGAAAAAGAGGGTGAATAAAACGGCAAGGGTGAAGTGCGGGAGAGGAAACGAGAGGCAAATGGCAAATAATGTAATGCGAGGGATAAGAGTTTATGATAGGTACTTGGTATGTCTTGACTTGTGCGTAGATCTCCCCGGCAATGGTGCCAGAAATCCTTCTTGCTACCTCTTGAGCATTGCGTTGGTTTTCCCTTGAAGAGGAAAGGGTGATGCAGCAAAGTAGCGTAAGTATTTCCCACAGTTTTTGAGAACCAAGGTATCAATCCAGTAGGAGACTATACGCAAGTCCCTCGTACCTACACAAACAAATAAGAACCTCGCAACCAAGGCGATAAAGAGGTTGTCAATCCCTTCACGGTCACTTACGAGAGTGAGATCTGATAGAGGTAATAATAATAAGATAAATATTTTTGGTATTTTTATGATATAGATTGGAATATAAAGATTGCAAAATAAACGGCGCCAGAAATAGATAGTTGACAGGAGATTAATATAATGGAGAATAGACCCGGGGGCCATAGGTTTCACTAGTGGCTTCTCTCAAGATAGCATAAGTATTAAGGTGGGTGAACAAATTACTGTCGAGCAATTGATAGAAAAGTGCATAATTATGAGAATATCTAGGCATGATCATGTATATAGGCATCACGTCCGCGACAAGTAGACCGAAACGATTCTGCATCTACTACTATTACTCCAGACATCGACCACTATCCAGCATGCATCTAGAGTATTAAGTTCATAAGAACAGAGTAATGCATTAGGCAAGAGGACATGATGTAGATGGATAAGCTCAAGCAATATGATATAAACCCCATCTTTTTATCCTCGATGGCAACAATACAATACGTGCCTTGCTGCCCCTGCTGTCACTGGGAAAGGACACCACAAGATTGAACCCAAAGCTAAGCACTTCTCCCATTGCAAGAAAGTGAAGGAAATATGCCCTAGAGTCAATAATAAAGTTATTATTTATTTCCTTATATCATGATAAATGTTTATTATTCATGCTAGAATTGTATTAACAGGAAACATAATACATGCGTGAATACATAGACAAACAGAGTGTCACTAGTATGCCTCTACTTGACTAGCTCGTTGATCAAAGATGGTTATGTTTCCTAACCATAGACATGAGTTTTCATTTGATTAACGGGGTCACATCATTAGGAGAATGATGTGATTGACTTGACCCATTCCGTTAGCTTAGCACTTGATCGTATAGTTTGTTGCTATTGCTTTCTTCATAACTTATACATGTTCCTATGACTATGAGATTATGCAACTCCCATTTACCGGAGGAACACTTTGTGTGCTACCAAACGTCACAACGTAATTGGGTGATTATAAAGGTGCTCTACAGGTGTCTCTGAAGGTATTTGTTGGGTTGGCGTATTTTGAGATTAGGATTTGTCACTCTGATTGTCGGAGAGGTATCTCTGGGCCCTCTCGGTAATGCACATCACTCAAGCCTTGCAAGCATTGCAACTAATAAGTTAGTTGCGGGATGATGTATTATGGAACGAGTAAAGAGACTTGCCAGTAACAAGATTGAACTAGGTATTGAGATACCGATGACAAAGGGAACAACGTATGTTGTTATGCGGTCTGACCGATAAAGATCTTCATAGAATATGTACGAGCCAATATGAGCATCCAGGTTCCGCTATTGGTTATTGACCGGAGACGTGTCTCGGTCATGTCTACATAGTTCTCGAACCCGTAGGGTCCGCACGCTTAAAGTTCGGTGACGATCGTAATTAGGGTTTTTGTGTTTTGATGTACCTAAGGTTGTTCGGAGTCCCGGATGTGATCACGGACAAGACGAGGAGTCTCGAAATGGTCGAGACATAAAGATTGATATATTGGAAGCCTATATTTGGATATCGGAAACGTTCCGGGTGAAATCGGGATTTTATCAGAGTACCGGGGTGTTACCGAAACCCCCCTGGGGGTTATTGGGCCAACATGGGCCATAAGGGAGAAGAGGAGGACCGGCCAGGGCAGGCCGCGCGCCCCCTCCGCCCTTAGTCCGAATAGGACAAGGAAGGGGGGCGGCGCCCCCCTTTCCTATTTATCCCTTCCTCCCTCCTTTTCCAACAAGGCAAGAGGGGGGAGTCCTCCTCCCGGTTGGAGCAGGACTCCTCCAGGCGCACCCCTAGGGCCGGCCGCACCTCCTCCTGTCCCTCCTTTATATACTGAGGCAAGGGGGCACCCCATGACACACAAGTTGATCCTCGTGATCGTTCCTTAGCCGTGTGCGGTGCCCCCTTCCACCATATTCCACCTAGGTCATATCGTAGCGGTGCTTAGGCGAAGCCCGGCGTCGGTAGAACATCATCACGGTCATCACGCCGTTGTGCTGACGAAACTCTCCCTCAACGTTTTGCTGGATCAGAGCTTGAGGGACGTCACCGAGTTGAACGTGTGCAGAACTCGGAGGTGTTGTACATTCGGTACTTGGATCGGTCGGATCGGGAAGACGTACGACTACTTCCTCTATGTTGTGTCAACGCTTCCGTTGCCGGTCTACGAGGGTACGTAGAAAACACTCTCCCCTCTCGTTGCTATGCATCACCATGATCTTGCGTGTGCGTAGGATTTTTTTTGAAATTACTACGTTACCCAACAGAAAGATCAATCTAGTAGGCCAAACCAAACTGATAATTCAAAGAGACTTGCATAGATAACCAATCATACATAAAAGATTTCAGAGAAGAATCAAATATTGTTCATAGATAAACTTGATCATAAACCCACAATTCCTCAGATCTCGACAAACACACTGCAAAAAGAGTTACATCAAATAGATCTCCAAGAAGATCGAGGAGAACATTGTTTTGAGATCCAAAGATAGAGAAGAAGCCATCTAGCTAATAACTATGGACCCGAAGGTCTGTGGTAAACTACTCACACATCATCAGAGAGACTATGGTGTTGATGTAGAAGCCCTCTGTGATCGATTCCCCCTCCGGCGGAGCTCCAGAAAAGGCCCCAAGATGGGATCTCTTGGGTACAGAAGGCTGCGTTGGTGGAAATAGGGTTTCGTGGTGCTCCTGGATGTTTTCGGGGTATATGGACATATATAGGAGGAAGAAGTAGGTCAGTGGAGCCACGAGGGGCCCACGAGGGTGGGGGCATGCCCAGGGGGCATACGCGCCTCCCTGCCTCGTGGCCTCCTCGTTGATTTCTTGACGTCCACTCCAAGTCCTCTGGATCACGTTTGTTCCAAAAATAACTCTCCCGAAGGTTTCATTCCGTTTGGATTCCGTTTGATATTCCTTTTCTGCGAAACATTGAAATAGGAAAAAAACAACAATTTGCGTCGGGCCTTAGGTTAGTAGGTTAGTCCCAAAAATAATATAAAAGTGCATAAATAAGCCCATTAACATCCAAAACAGATAATATAATAGCATGGAACAATCAAAAATTATAGATACGTTCGAGACGTATCAAACATAAATATCATAGAGGTTACATTGGTTTTGATTCAACTACATGCATGAACATGTGCCAAGTCAATCCACTCGAACATTCAGAGGAGGATACCATATCATCATACTACATCACAATCATTTTAACGCAATGTTGATATCCAAGATAAATCATTATCCACTCCTAGCTACTTATGCATGGCATGAGAAACTATAATCTATAATTTTTATTGCAAACATGTTTAATCATAATGGGCTGAATCATGGATACTAGGTTAAACATATTTACACAAACAGAACAAGTCGAGTTCATACCCGTTTCTCTCTGCCACGGCCAGTTCATCGAATATCGTCATTATTGCCTTTCACTTGCACGACCGAACAATGTGAAAATAACAATAGTGCAAGAGTGTCGTGGACTAAGCTGGAATCTGCAAACATTTTATTCAACACGAGAAGACAAGGTAAACTGGGCTCTTTATTAGATCCACATTTATTCATATGAGAGCCACTCAACATTTTCATCATCGTTTTCTCCTCAGTATGACTCAAGTAAAAAGAAAATAAATTCCGAGAAACACATTGAAATATTTTTGGAGCTTTTGGTTTTCTTGAACAAGCAAATAAAAGGGAAAAGCAAAAATGAAAAAAATATTATTTACACGGGAAAACTCCCAACAAGCAAAAGAAGAACAAGGAAATCTATTTGGGTTTTCTTTTCAATGCTACAGCTAAGCATGCATAGAAAGTAAACTAACTAACTAATTATTTTTGTTTTTTCTAAGGTTTTTCAAAAACACAACAAGAAAGCGAGAAAATAAAATTAAGCATGGATAATACAATGAAAAAGTGTGGACACCGACAAATGAAATAAGTGAACATGAATGTAATGTCGGTGGGAAACACGTACTCCCCCAAGCTTAGGCTTTGGGCCTAACTTGGTAATCAATAAGAAGCCTGGATAGTGGTTGGGGTACTGAGGAGCAGGCATCCACTGATCCCACTGTTAAGGCTCTTCCTCCTCCTCTGCAGCCTGGTCGTTCCAGTAGGTGATGATGTCCGCAGGCATAATCCTATATCCGCCCCTGGCAACAGGATCAAACAGAGTAGGAGCAGGCAATGGAATAATATCACGAGTTTGAATGCTGAAAACCAAGTTAGAAGGAATAGGGATGTCAGGGTAATCTTGTGCAATAAAATGGTGGTGTTCCATGGCTGCGCAGTCTAGGTAAACCATGGTCAAAGGGTAATCATGAAGTCGTATCTCAACATTGAAGTAAGCCACCAAACGAGTAGCGAAAATCCCACCATGTATTTTACCCTTGGACTTATTAATGTGGAGGCGACGTGCCACAATAGCTCCCAAGCTATAAGTGTTGTCGCCCTCCAGTGCACGACGTAAAACAGCAAGGTCTGGTGAACTGAGTGCACCCACCTTCTCTCTAGCAAGCAAGGATTTTGCAATGAAAAGAGCAAAGTAATGAACAACAGGAAAATGCAAGCCAGCGACAGTGATAGCTGACACCCCTCTCTCATTTCCCACTGTTAAGATATGATAATAGGCCTCGAACTCTGCCGGCCTAGGCTCAACTAAGCTCCCGTCAGAAGGGATCATGCATATGTTACAAAATTTAGTAAGTAGTATCCGACGGGTTTCGGCATATAAACTAAACTGCACCTCAGGGGGATTATTCCTAGGAAGGAAAGTAAAACTTTGAACAAAGATATTTGTGAGGAGATGATATTATTCACATTCAGCTGTGATGAAGTCGGTGAGGCCGGCATTAGCAGCATATTGTGTGAACTCCTGAAGGATTCCAGCCTCTTCCATGAACTGGGTGTGCGGCCATTCGCACGGCCGTACTTCCGCCAACCTCCGAGGACGGAGATCACTATCAGAAGACTCCCCAATAACCCCCTTAGAGTTCTTCTTAGAAGCAACCTTCCTAAATATATTCATCTTTTTCCTATGATCAAAATTCTGAAATTTTTAGTCCACAAAAATTTTCTCAATAAAACTTTACAAGATTAATATCAACTACTCATAGGGATACATAGAGGCCATAGCAAGCATTCAAACTACTTAGAACTCTAAGAATTCAACATGCAAGCTCATCTACAACAGCACCGAGAGTAGCTAATTATTCAAAATATAAACCACTAAAACAAAAACTAATTGGACAAACGGAGGAGTCACATACCAAGCAACAATCCCTCGAAACAGTTTCGGAAATGGAGCTTCGAGCAAAGAGATCGAAATCCGCGGGTTTGAGAGCAAGAACATGAGAGAGAGAGAGAGAGAGAGAGAGAGGGAGAGAGAGATAAGTGAAGAGATAAGTGAGGGGGCTCAGGTGGGGACCATAACCCGCCAGGGCGCGCCTAGGGGTCCTGGCTCGCCCAGGTGGGTTGTGCCCACGTGGTGCACCTCCCTCTGATATTATGTGCACCAGAAAATTTTAAATATTCGGAAAAGTCGTATTAATTTTTCAGAGTATTCTGAGAACTTTTTATTTTTCGGTCATTTTTTATTGCACGGAAGATTCGGAAAACAAACAAAACATGGCATTTTATTTTGTTTAACTAATAAAAATAGAACAAAAAAAGTAGGGGCAGAAGGTAGTTCTTACTAAATTCATCAACTTCATACCTATCAAAAATGATCCATTAATAAGGTTGATCAAGTCTTATTAACAACCACTTTCGATTAGCATGAAACCAAAGAACTTTCGTAAATCACTAAGTTACCTCAATGGGGATAGGAATGTACCCAACAATAAGCATTTCATATTTCTTTTTGAAAGTAGGTAGAGGTATTTCAAAACTTCCATTAGTGATTGTCGGAGATTTTGCAATAACATTAATACCATTCACTTGGAGTTGTTTCTTCGGAAAGTGCACCGTATGTTCATTACCGTTGATGTGAAAAGTGACCTTGCTTTTATTGCAATCAATAACATCCCCTGCAGTATTCAAGAAGGGTCTACCAAGGATAATCGACATGTTGTCATCCTCGGGTATCTCAAGTATAACAAAGTCAGTCAAAATAGTAACATTGGCAACAACAACGGGCACATCCTCACAAATACCGATAGGTATGGCAGTTGATTTATCAGCCATTTGTGAAGTTATTTCAATAGGTGTGAGTTTATTCAAATCAAGTCTTTTATATAAAGAGAAAGGCATAACACTAACACCAGCTCCTAAATCACATAAAGCAGTTTTCACAATTATTTTTTGATAGAGTAAGGTATAGTTGGTATTCCTGGATCTCCAAGTTTTTTTAGGTACTCCATATTTAAAGTATAATTAGCAAGCATAGTGGAGATTTCAGCTTCTGGTATTTTTCTTTTATTGATGATGATGTCTTTCATGTACTTTGCATAAGGAGGCATTTTCAAGATATCAGTCAAGCGAGTACGCAAAAAGACTGGCCTCAGCATTTCAGCAAAGCGTTCAAATTCTTCATCATCTTTCTTTTTAGTTGACTTAGGTGGAAAGGGCATAGGTTTTTGAACCCCTGGTTCTCTTTCTTTACCGTGTTTTCTACCCACAAAGTCACTTTTATCATACCTCTTATTCTTAGGTTGTGGGTTATCAAGATCAACTGATGGTTCTATCTCAACATCGTTGTCTAGTTCTTTATTATTTGTTTGAGTATTTTCATGAACCTCATAATTATCTTTTTCATTACCAGAAGGTGAGTGTTCATTACCAGACTGACTTTCAGCATCAGAGATAGAAGTTTCATTATCATTATCAGGAGGTTTTTCTATTTCAGGCTCACTAGAAGCATGCAAAGTCCTATCATTTTTCTTCTTCATTTTATTTCTAGAAGGACTAGGTGCATCAGTGTTAACTCTTTGTGAATCTTGTTCAATTCTTTTTGGGTGTCCCTCAGGATAAAGTGGTTCCTGAGTCATTTTACTCCTCTAGTTGTTACTCTAACAGCAAAGTCATGTATATTATTATTCATTTCATCAAGCAATTCTCTTTGAGATTTAGCAACTTGTTCTAACTGAGTTTGAACCATAAAAGCATGCTTTCCAACACCTCTATCATCATTTGAGATTCTAAATGACAAGTCACTCAAGCAAGAAATCATATCAGAATTGTATTTCAATTGTTTCATAACATTTGCATTGAAGTGATCTTGTTTTCTAATGTAATTTTAAAACTCATACAGACATTGGCTAGGGTGCATATTGTGAGATTGTCATTATCATTGAACTTAATTGGAGAATTTACCTCTACCAACTTAGGTAGTGGTGGTGTATTAAGCCCACATATTTCTTCAATAGGAGGTAAATTTTTAACATTCTCAACTTTAATACCTTTTTCCTTCATGGATTTCTATGCCTCTTGCATATCTTTAGGACTGAGATATAATATACCCCTCTTCTTCAGAGTGGGTTTAACTAGTTGTTCAGGAAGAGTCCAATCATCATAATTTTTCAATATATTATTCAATAATTCTTCAGCTTTCCCAACAGTTCGTTCTATCAAAACACAACCAGCACAACTATCTAGGAAATCCGTACAAGCATCAGTTAGTCCATTATAGAAGATATCAAGTATTTCATTTTTCTTAAGAGGATGATCAGGAAAAGCATTAAGTAACTGGCAAAGCTTCCCCCAAGCTTGTGGGAGACTCTCTTCTTTAATTTGAACAAAGTTAAATATTTCCTGTAAAGCAGCTTGTTTCTTATGAGCAGGGAAATATTTTTCAGAGAAGTAATAAATCATATCCTAGGGACTACGCACACAACCAGGAGCAGGAGTATTGTACAAAGCTTTAGCATCACCCTTTACTGAGAAAGAAAATAATTTGAGAATAAAGTAATAGAGAGTCTTCTCATCATGAGTAAAAAGGGTGGCTATTTCATTCAACTTAGTAAGATATGCCACAATATTTTCAGTTTCATAACCATGGAAAGGATCAGATTCAGCCAAAGTAATTAACTCTGGGCCGACCGAGAATTCATAATCCTTATCATCAATAAAGATTCGTGAGGTAGCAAACTTAGGATCATATTTCATTCAGAGATTTCTCCTTATACCTGCATAATAATTTCTCTAGATCATCTCTATCCCTACAAGCAAGAATATCTCTAGTTGTCTCCTCATTCATAACATAACCTTTCGGTACTTTAGGCAATTCATATCTAGGAAGGCTAGTTCTAGCAGGTTTTTCAGGAGTTTCAGTTTCAAGCTCATCATCAGATTCAACAACATCATTTTGTATTACTCTAGCAATTTGTTCATCAAGAAAGTCACCAAGTGGCACATCATCATCATCAAGCAAGGTACTAGCATCATCATAAGCATTATCCATAGCAGAAGTAGCATAATCAATAACTTGCGACATATCAGACTTGATAGCGTGTGGTGGTGTTGCAAGTTTACTTATAACGGAAGGTGAATCTAAAGCAGAACTGGATGACAGTTCCTTACCTCGCCTCGTCTTAGAGGGATAAATCTTAGCCTTAGCATCCTTCAGATTCTTCATAGTGATAAATTGATAATAATCCCAAGTGAATCAACAAATATAGCTATGCTCCCCGGCAACGGCGCCAGAAAAAGGTCTTGATAACCCATAAGTATAGGGGATCGCAACAGTTTTTGAGGGTAGAGTATTCAATCCAATTTTATAGATTCGACACAAGGGAAGCCAAAGAATATTTGAAGGTATTAGCAGCTGAGTTTTCAATTCAATCACACCTGGAGATTAATTATCTGCAGCAACGTGATCAGTAGCAAAGTAATATGATAGTTTTGATAATAGTGACAACAGTAATAGTAACGGTAATAGTGATAGCAGTAGTTTTGTAGCAAGTGCAATAGTGACGATAGCGGTAGTAACTTAGCAAGAACAATATAAGATAAATTCGTAGGCATTGGATCGGTGACTTGTTGGATGATATTTATCATGAGACAGTTATAACCTAGGGCGATACGGCACTAGCTCCAGTTCATCAATATAATGTAGGCATGTATTCCATAAATAGTCATACGTGCTTATGGAAAAAACTTGCATGACATCTTTTGTCCTACCCTCCCATCGCAGCGGGGTCCTATTGGAAACTAAGGGATATTAAGGCCTCCTTTTAATAGAGAACCAGAACAAAGCATTAACACACGGTGAATACATGAACTCCTCAAACTATAGTCATCACCGGGAGTGGTCTCGACTATTGTCACTCCAGGGTTGCCGGATCATAACACGTAGTGGGTGACTATAACTTGCAAGATCGGATCTAGAACATGGATATAATGGTGATAACATAAACGGTTCAGATCTGAAATCATGGCACCCGGGTCCAAAGTGACAAGCATTAAGCATGGCAAAGTCATAGCAATATCAATCTCAGAACATACTGGATACTAGGGATCAAGCCCTAACAAAACTAACTAGATTACATGATAAATCTCACCCAACTCCTCATCGACCAGCGAGCCTACGAAGGAATTACCCACTCCCGGTGGGGAGCATCATGGAATTGGCGATGGAGAAGGGATGCTGATGACGAAGAACGAAGATCCCCCTCAACGGAGTCCCAAACGGACTCCAGATCTGGCCTCTCGATGAAGAACGGGAGGTGACGGTGGCTCCGTCTCGTGGATCGTGATAATTCTTTCTCCTTGATTTTTTTTCTGGAAAAATAGGATTTTATAGCATCGGTTTTAGGGTCTGCGGGGCCACCAGGTAGGGACAACCCACCTGGGCGCGCTAGGAGGGGGCGCGCGCCCTGGTGGGTTGTGCCCACCCAGGTGCCCCCCACCGATGGATCTTGGCTCCAGAAATTCTTATTTATTGTATAAAAAGTCATCACAAAGTTTCGTTCCATTCCGAGAACTTCTATTTCTGCACAAAAACAACACCATGGTAGTTCTGCTGAAAAAAACGTCAGTCCGGGGTTAGGTTCATTCAAATCATGCAAATTAGAGTCCAAAACAAGAGGAAAAGCGTTAGGAAAAGTAGATACATTGGAGACGTATCAGTGTCGAGGTAGTAGATGAGTTCCGTCAGCACGATGGCATGGTGACGATGATGGTGAAGTGATTCGCACATGGCTTCACCTAAGCACCGCGAGAATATGACTGGGGGTGTAAACTATGGAGGGGGGTGCCACACACGGCTAACAATTGATGTTGTGTGTTCTAGGCGCCCCCTCCCCACGTATATATAGGTGGGAGGGGAGGAGAGGCACCATGGGGCGCCCCAAGTAGGAGGAATCCTACTTGGGGTCCTCCCCAATCCGGCCTTCTCCCTTTCCTTATTTCCGGAGGGGGGGAAGAGGAAGGAGAGGGGGGCCGAACCCCCTCGTTCCCTTCTCCAATTCGGCATGCTTCCTTGGGGGGGCACCACTTGTGGGCTGGTGTGCTCCCCTCCAATGGCCCATATCTTTCCTCCGGGGGTTCCGGTAGCCCCTCGGTACTCCGATAAATACCCGATACTATCCGGAACACTTCCGGTGTCCGAATACTATCATCCTATATATCAATCGTTACCTTTCCACCATTTTGAGACTCCTCGTCATGTCTGTGATCTCATCCGGGACTCTGAACAACATTCGGTCACCAAATCACATAACTCATATAATACTAAATCGTCATCGAACGGTAAGCGTGCGGACCATACGGGTTCAAGAACTATGTAGACGTGACCGAGACACCTCTCCGGTCAAGAACCAATAGCGGAACCTGGAAGCTCATATTGGTTACTACATATTCTACGAAGATCTTTATCGGTCGAACTGTTATGATAACATACGTTATTCCCTTTGTCATCGGTATGTTCCTTGCCCGAGATTCGATCGTCGATATCCACATACCTAGTTCAATCTCGTTTCCAGCAAGTCTCTTTACTCATTCTGTAATACATCATCTTGTAACTAACTCATTAGTCACTTTGCTTGCAAGGCTTCTTATGATGTGCATTATCGAGAGGGCCCAGAGATACCTCTCTGATACTCAGAGTAACAAATCCTAATCTCGATATGTGCCAATCCAGTAAACACCTTCGGAGATACCTGTATATCATCTTTATAATCACCCAGTTACGTTGTGAAGTTTGATAGCACACAAGGTATTCCTCCGGTATTCGGGAGTTGCATAATCTCATAGTCGATGGAATATGTATTTCACATGAAGAAAGCAATAGCAATAAAACTGAACGATCAATATGCTAAGCTAATGGATGGGTCATGTCCATCACATCATTCTCCTAATGATGTGATGCCGTTATCAAATGACAACTCATGTCCATGGTTAGGAAACCTTAACCATCTTTGATCAACGAGCTAGTCAAGTAGAGGCTCACTAGGGACAAAGTTTTTGTCTATGTATTCACATATGTATTAAGGTTTCCGATCAATACAATTCGAGCATGAATAATAAAAATTTATCATGAATAAGGAAATATAAAATAACAACTTTATTATTGCCTCTAGGGCATATTTCCTTCAAAATTGTGTGTGTAGACTCCGTTTCGGTACTTCTGATCTATTCATGAATCCTATCGAGGGATCTGACAGTATTTTGCTCCGTCAATGACAACTTAAGAAGAGATACAGGTGGTAGTGTCGAACTCGAACATGAAGTCCTTCCTCCTTTGATTCATGAACACAAGAGTTTGGCATGTCACTGCACATCTTTCCCCAAAGATGCACTCCTACACATAAACATGATATATATTTTTCATTTGTATCGATTGAAACACATACCTTTTTTGTTTGCATGCGGGCTTTAGTTTAATTCTCGGAGGGAAAGGCATTGATGAAGCACTAGACCACACATGATGACACTAGAGCAGGCTTTAGATGCATCCTTGTGTAATTATTGAGCTTAAAATGGTTATTAGAAAATGCAACAAATAAAAAACATTGGTTGTAACTTCTATGCACCGATGCTAGTCGTGTTATTAAAGTGTCCAATGATTATCTAGTTATGATGCAAATCTCTTATTTTAAGTAGTTGAACTCTATTTGCTCCTAGCATTTGTTATTCTATGGTTGTCGCGCTATTGATAAAAGACTAGAAATCAGGAGAGTTGAACCAAAGTTGTTGACATCAATTGGTGTGGATCTGAACAAGAAACCGGTAGTTGTATTCATTGTTGAATGATTACGGAACTAGAAATGATTCTATAGTCCATGTATAATTATCCATATTGAGAAGTGAGACTTTTAACGTCACTTTGTAGTTCCAGCTGGGAACTGACAAAAATAAGTAATGCACAGACCAACTGGGAAACACAATTTGTAGTAAGGCTAGAGGTAGATATTGGGCATAGACATGGTCAGAAACTATGTTCCACGCGGGCATTAGTAAAATAGAATAACCGTAGATTGATCCTACTAACGTCACTTCCATGGCAACACATGAGTATTTAGCTATTGCTCTAAAATGTTCTCTTCACAAGTTCCACTATGTATTACTGGTTTGTTGCACATTTGATGTTTCGTATAAGAGTATCTGTAGGATACTACCAAAAACTTCAATCCCTATATGCAGCGTAAGGTGATCCCCTATAATAGGGAGAACAACTTTTGAATCTCTTCTCAAGTAGACTGATGATACCTCCACTCCATTTTATTCTAGATGGACAGTGACAAGTGGAAGCCACTCATCAATGGATCAAAGTTTTTTTCCTCCCTTCTCATTCGCGATGACCACCACTTCCACATCATATTCGACACGGTGGCTTACTTCGGTTGCATAAGTGGGAGATGGAGAGCAGCGCCACTGGAGGTGAGGCATAGTCTACGGGCAGCAACAAAGAAGACGAGGCGGGCGGCACAGTGGCAGCACACCACATCATGGCAGGCTACAATAAGAACGTGGGTGGCGTGGGGGAGGCTAAGCAGGTTTACCCTACCACATTCAGGGACCGGCAGGAGGGAATATCCGTGATGGCATGGGAGGCCGACGCAGGCGGCGCAATTGAAACCATAGATGGAGGCGGCACGTGAAGTCGGTAACCTAACCATGAGGTGCATGAAAAAATGTTAGGATCAGTCACTTTCTTGACAATCAGATGGACATCTAGCGGCTCCCATCGCTTCTTCCTCCTCAAGCCCAACCATGTTCATCTTCTTCCTCACGCGTCTGCCCACCAACCCTAGCCTAATCGTCGGCCTCCATCCCCTTGGTCGGCGGGCGCTGCCGCATGTTGCCCCACCCTCCCCTTGATCTCACCCAACTGACGTGCTTGCCGCTGCCTAACGCCATCCCTCTAAGTCCCCTTGATCTGTAGCAACTCCAACGACCCCCACACCCCCTAACCTGCACCCATCAACATGCTCCTCATTTTCGCATGGGACGCCGCAGCTCGTTGCCGCTCATAGCATCTTCCCCATCTACGGTGAGGTCTTGGCTCGGCCTCACCGTGGCCGACGCTCATCTCTATCTCTCCTCACGTCATCCCATCCTTCAACATCGTGAATTTTTAATAGGGATTGAACACCAAAACTAGAATTTTGGGCAGCTCCTTATTTAAATTGAGGGTAGGATGGAAGTAGTCTCCTCGAGATGCTCTCCCAAAATGACTTATGGATGAGTTGTTCGGAGCTCTGGCTCCATCACAACCGTTTTCCTGTTCATGTGCGGAAATCATATTTTGAGGATTTAAAAAATTCTGAAAAAATACACATGAACATAGAGATGTACACTACACCTCTAAAATTTCATGACCGGATACACTTCGGTATGAGCTGGACAAAAAAACAAAAACATGTACTTTTAGGTTTCTAGCACCATCATTTTTTTGTGTAGCTCACACCAATGCCGAAATTTTACAGAGATGTAGTATACATCTCTATGTTCATGTGTATTTTTTTTCAAAAAAAAAGTGAAACCTCAAAGTGTAATTTTCACGTGTGAATAGTAAAACGGGTGACATGGAGCCGGAGCTCCAACACAATTTCACCCTTATGGAGATGCATTGCATGCAGGGTTAGTGGCGGACTCCTCGGCCACAAATATTAGTTCATGGCTTCATGGTCGAGACTGTCAAAATCATCTCTACATGTTCCGAACAAAAGTCCAATCTTCAGCCTGTTGTACACCCGGACCTAAAATTTGAAGAGAGAATCCTCACCGTGATCTGAAGTTGTTGGAACTTCACAGTGGACTGCCTAAGATCAACATATAAGCATTGTCTTTTTAGTCTTTTAGACAATGGACCCTAGCATTTCATTCATGTAATTGTTGTCAGTAGCATTTACATTCTTTTTTTTTTGCGAGTGGGTAGCATTTACATTCAGAAGCATGCTTTGGTTCTGTTTGGTATATAGTCTCTTCATCCTCTCATTGATCATTCCCTCGTTTTCTGTTTAAGAAAAGAATATAGTCAGTATATATTGCAGCAAAATGAAGTAATAAAAGGATATGATTTCTTCAGATGAAAATATATTAACTTGCAGTATCCCTGAACTTAAAGAGTCTGCAAATACCGAAAAAGTCTTCACGCCCCGCTTTATAGATAAAACACAAACCACAATACAATGACGCCACACATATGGTGGTCCATCACAAGAGATACAGGGGTAAACAAGAGAAGAGAAAGAGGTCTGGAGATCGCCGCCGTTAGCTCAGCCCTTGCCTTTCTGACTAGCACCAACAACATCTGCTCTCTCTCTCTCTCTCTCTCTCTCTCTCTCTCTCTCTAAATCTCTCTCTCTCCAGCAGCTCATTGTAATTCCATTCTTGTGCATTTTGGACACGTAATTAGTCAACTACAATCGGTATATCAAAAAATTAGCATCATGAACATGTTTCTTAACATACCCTACTGACCAGAATGAATGAGATCAATCATCACAAGATTGATCTACCGAGAGTAGTCTCTTGTCAGTACAACAAACCGAACTAAGATCATCACATCTCGAGTTCAGGTCAGCAAATGATGCTCAGGGCCTCACCGGAGTCACCCAAATATTTACAAGGCACTTGCATTGCTTACAACTGATAACAAGGCAGACCCTGCTCGCCTTCCTCCTTACATGGTCCAATCAGCTTCAAAGCCAGACTCCTCACATAAAAAATGCCGCTCTGAGGGTGGGCATTCAGTTTATATGGTTAATTCGGTTTGGTTCATTCGGGTTTCTAGAAGTTTGGTTTCTGTAAACTACTCCCTCCGTTCGGAATTACTTGTCTCGGATATGAATGTATCTAGAACTAAAATACATCTAGATACATCCATTTCTGCGACAAGTAATTCCGAACGGAGGGAGTAACAACCAAAATAATCACACTAAAATTTGCCACGAACCTTATTAACCAAAATTTATCGATTTGGTTTGTTCGGTCAACTAGAAAACTGAAATACGTGTGCACCATCATCGGTCAAAGCAGCGTGTCATGGATCGATTTGTTATATAATAGCCGTCAATCATCTCAAATAAAAAAACTGCCAAATAGTATTTTTCATATAATCGAAATCCTATAATCGGTGCACTAGACCGATGCGTTTCTGCTTGCATGAATCTATGTACAATTGCCAAAGCAACAAACTAGCTAGCCAGTGACTTAGACTAATCAGGTAGCCTGTTGTGCTTGCGCCAGAGAGACACGAGGGTGGCAGACTCTCACGATTCGGTTACTTCGGTGTAGTATACAGTTTCATTCAATCGAAAACCAATTTAAAACTTAACACGGAATAGTGTCTATTTTTCAAAACGAACCTAATAAGAAAAAAAACCAACTTAGCCTATATATTTCAGTTCAACTCGGTTTCGGGTATTGGTTTGAAAGCACCCACCCCTCTAGCCTCCTTCTGAGGTGCGAATTATACCTAATTTAGGAGAATTAGGACTGGAGGTAAGTGGTGACCTCGAGTGTGCAGCAAATGCAGAACGGTCTCACGTTGTTTGCTACATGCTTGCTGTCACATAGAACGCCACAATTACAATCCCGGTTTAGAAAATCCACCTTGCCACAAAACTACCCCTGTAACCGGGGCCTGTAATTGAGGCAAATAATCCAGGTTTGGATAACCGAGGCAGGTTTATCGAAATAAGGTTAGTATCATGATAAGACAATCAGTTTGGCTAACTCACATCTAGATGAAAATTAACTATGTCACATCTAACCTCTCCACCACATGATCTGAAGGCTCTAAAATTCGAACTGCCATCTGTTGTATTTGCACAGCTGTGGTTTTGTTTGTGTGTGGGCTGTGTGTATGCTGCTCTATGCTACTGTCGGCCTGTTCCTGTTGCACGGTGCCGTTGTCAGTGGCGGAGGCAGGAATGCATATAATTGGACGTTGGGGAGGGCCGGCTGCAGGTAACAGTAAAAAGATGTCACTGTTCATATGCATATTACAAGGAAATTAGGATGTTGGGGTGGGCCCGGGCCCTGGATGCCCCCCCCCCCCCCCCCCCCCCCCCCCCCCCCCCCCCCCCCCCCGCGCCTCCGCCACTAGCCGTTGTTGCCCTTGTTGGCCTGCTGTCTGCTGCTCTTTGGCATCTCTGCGTGGGCTACCGACGTTTTTTTTGCCCTCTCTTGTTTGTTTTAGGCTTGGCTTTTCCCTTTTGTCTTAGGCTGTGATGTTCTTTTTTTTCCTCTCTCTCTCTATATGCAATTTTCAAGATTCATATCTTTTTAGCACGGCTCACGTGTTGTTGTTGTCCCAGCACGAGTTATATGTGCATCCTTGTCCATGTGTTTTTCGGTCATTTCCGTGTTTGTGTTTCTTTTTTTATTTTTGATTTTTTTGAGCGGGATTGCTAAAGCACATCTAGATAAAATTTAGTGATCTCACATTAGATGTCCAGCCATCTGATCTACGTGTCTTTATTTTTCGCGCTCGAGTGATCGCCCGTGTCGTGATCGATCCACGCCATGTTGTAGAGTATGTTGGGCCGGAAGGCCTACAGTGGAGCCGGGCTGTTTTTGCCTTTATTTTTCTTCTTTTGTTGGGCCGGCATTGCCTTCGTTTGTGTTGGGCTTTTTTTAGAATAGACGGGTCTAGCAGAGAATATATCACATCGATACAGCAGCCTCCCTCGAGTCGTCACTTCCCTCCCATGTTCTTCCATTTCTATTATTTTGATACAAATCCGAAGGAGATGGCCTGACCTGGCGGGTGTGTGGTACACATATGCCAGGGCATGTTATTTTTTTGTTTTCCCCTATTTCTTAATGCACTTTTTTCCATGTTAATTTTTCTTTTGTATACTACATATGCAAGTGTTTGCCTAGTTGTTTTTTCACAAAAAGAAAATTTCCCAATTTTAGTTTGTAGTTTTTGTAGTCGCCTCATTAACAAGTAGTCATCACGAAAATCAATTTTTTTGTAGTTGCCCCAGTTGCAAGCCAACCATCGACTCGCAACTAGGGGGCATATGTTCGTAGGGCCCTCAGCTGCAAATCAACCATCGACTTGCAACTAGGGAGGGCGTATGTTTGTAGTGGCCTAGTTGCAAGTCCACCAACGACTCGAAACTAGGACGCGTCATACTTTTGTAGTGGCCCAGTTGCATGTCAACCACGACTCGCAACTAGTGGGGGTGTATGTTTGTAGGCACCGGGTTGCAAGTCAACCATCAACTCGCAACTAGGAGGTGTCGTACTTTTTTGTACTGGCCCCAGTTGCATGTGAGCCATCGACTCGCTACTACGGGGGTGGGGGTGGGGGGCAGGGGCATATGTTTGTAGGGGCCCAGTTGCAAGTCAACCATCAACCCGCAACTAGGACGCGTCGTACTTCTTTGTAGTGGCCCTAGTTGCATGTCAGCCATCGATTCACAACTAGGGTGGCGTATGTGTTGTAGGGGCCCAGTTGCAAGCTAACCATCAACTCACAAGTAGGACGCGCCGTATTCTTTTGTATTTGCCCCAGTTGCATGTCAACCATCAACTCGCAACTACGGGGGCGTATGTTAGTAGGGGCCAAGTTGCAAGTCAATCATCAACTCGCAACTGGGACGTGTCATACTTTTTTGTAGTTTTCCCAATTGCATGTCAACCATCGACTCGCAAGTAAGGGGGACATATATTTGTAGGGCCCCAGTTGCAAGTCTGAACCATCGACTTGCCAGGGGGACCTATGTTTGTAGGAGCCCAGTTGCAAGTGAACCATCAACTTACAACTAGTACGCGTCATTCTTTTTTGTAGTGTCCCCATTTACATGTTAACCATCGAATCACAACTAGGGGGTGTATGTGTGTAATGGCCTAGTTGCAAGTCAGTCATCGACTCACAAATAGGGGGAGCATATGTTTGTAGGATCCCAGTTGCTAGTCAACCATCACTCGCAACTAGGCGGGGAACGCATGTTTGTAGGGCCCGGTAGCAAGTCAACCATCGACTCACAACTAGGACGTGTCATACTTTTTTGTGGTGGCCCCAGTTGCATGTCAACCGTCGACTCGCAACTAGAGGGGACGAATCTTTGTAGGACACAGTTGCAAGTCAACCATCAACTTGCAACTAGGACGCGCTATACTTTTTTGTAATGACCCCAGTTGCATGTCAACCATCGACCCGCAACTAGGAGGGAGCATATGTTTGTCGGGGCCTAGTTGCAAGTCAACCATCGACTCGCAACTAGGACGCGTCATACTTTTTAATAGTGACCCCAATTTCATGTCAACCATCGACTCGCAACTAGGGGGCGTATGTTTGTAGGGGCCCAGTTGCAAGTCAACAATCGACTCACAAATAGGGGGCATATGTTTGTTGGGGCCCAGTTGCAAGCCAACCATCCACTCACAACTAGGAGGAATGTATGTTTGTAGGGGGCCAATTGCAAGTCAACAATTTAAAAAGGTCCGAGTTTCAAAAACCGATCTCTGTGTGTTTATGTCGCTGCTGATGATTTCTTAATGTTGCGCATTCCACTTAGTACATGTAATCTAATCACATCAAGTGGTTAGTGGAGAGCGCAAATAAGTTGTTAGGTTCCTTGTTCGATCCATGATGCCTTCACTTCTTTATTACTTTTACTGTTCGAAGTGTATAAAATGGTGTTGGCCAGTCGGGGGCACTGTACAAAAGAAAACACAGCAAGGCACCCAGGGCGAAGGAAAAAACATTATCAGGCAAAAAAACAAATAAGAGGGCCACAAACAAAACTTAGATGTGACGTAGTTATGTCACATCTAGATGTGTCCTAGACACACCCTAAGACAATAACTAACTGCAAATATCATTTAAATAAATTGCTTGTTTGAACAAGTTCCAAGATAATACAAACTTCGACTACCATTTTGGCATTCTCCTCCTGGCTCCCTCCCGTAGCTAGGTTCCGCTCCCTCGGCGTCGCCGGCCCCTGTGTCGTCGGCGTGGCCGTGCCTCCGCCACCCGGCCGAGGTGTCCACCGGCCGCAGCATGCTTACCCCAGCCAGGTCCCCGCCCAGCTGCTCCTCCTCGGGGAGGGTTGCCCCCTCGGACGCGGGGTCCCCCCTCGGGTCGCCGGCCCCGTCCTTCATCGAGATGGTCCGCTCCGGGCATTCATTGCCTGCCTCGCCTGCTTCCCCATGCCTCGCCTCCCCTCCCTTGCAAGACCCGCATGCCCCGCCTGCGCCGTCGCGCCATCGCCTTCAATCCATCATGGTGGTGGGGGAGGGCGGCTACTCCTCCTCGGGGCTGCGCCCGCCTGCCCCCTCGCAGGCCGTAGTTTCGCAAGAATGGCATGTGGTCAGTCGCAAGGGCAAGAAAGGGGGCGGCGACCGCCCGTGGGTGGCTCCGTCGCCATTATTAACCCAACCACCTCTGGCCTCGGCATTCATGGCGGCTCGGCCTATAAGGCGGACCTCCTTGGCAGATGCTTTCGGTGCCTCAACTCTTCCCACCGTGTAGCATCTTGCCATAGCGACGTCCGGTGTCTTCACTGCCTCGTTCTCGGCCACACCACCCACCACTGCCCATCTCGTCACCTTGCTCGAGTCCCCCTTTCCACCCTTGACGGGTCGCCCTGCCGCCCCTCCCCGCCTCCCCGGCCTCCCGTTCGTGCCCGCATCGTGTTCCCCCGGGGCCACCCTTGCCACGATCGCGCTCTGGCTCGCTCTCGGCTTGTCTTTCCACCGTCCCAGGCTCCACCCCCTCCGGCTGGGCCCTCGCCGCCAGCAAGCACTTCCTCGACCACCATGGAAATGGCCGCCCGCTTATCCTATGGCCCCGGCGCCCGGCCTGGGGGAACCGTCGCTGCCGCAAGACCGTGTGCCTCATCGACGAGACGCAGGAGGCTCTCGATGAGGAGGTGTGTCTGCATGACTCCGCCCTCGTGCTCACCGTCGCGGGCTCGCGCGCCCTGGGCCCGGCGGACGTGGTGGCGGTCGTTTGGACGGAGTTCCCTGATGTGCCCCCCAATGGCCTTCAGGTCTCGCTGATGCAACCGGGGTCGTTCTTCGCGCGCTTCGCTCATCGCCAGTGGTTCGACATGGTGCGCGGGTGCAAAATGGTGCATGCTCAGGGTACCCCCCTCGTCGTGCGCCGGTGGAACCGCCTCACCTTTCCGACCTCCGTCAAGTGCCGCTACAGCGTTCGCCTCTTCATCCAGGGCATCCCACCGCACAAGTTATCCCTCAACACCGCTCAAGACCTGCTGCCGGAGTGCCTCTTCTACCAGGTGGAGGTCGAGTCCCTCGACAAGCTCGACCTGTCCTACTTCGTTATCTGGGCGTGGGTTGGCGACCCCGACGAGGTGCCGACGGAGACGGTCCTCACTGTGCGCCCACGCGTCCGCTGCTCTGACCCACTGGCGCACATCTCGCTTCCACCGGGCTTCGGCCTGGAGGGAGAGGAGGACAAATCCTGCGCCTGCACCGAGCATCTTTCTCGCAAGCTTCACTACCCAGTGACCGTCCATGTCGACTCCGTCACCTACTACCCTCCCCGTCCTAAGTACGCGGTGCGCCGCGATGGGGGAGACGAGGACGATGACGCGTCGCCGCCGGAGGAGATGCCTCACCCCTGGGAGCATGGGACACCCAACGACGTCACGAGGGCGTGAACTGGGTTTGGCCTTTCCGTGGCGGAACGGAGGGGCCATCGCCGCACCGGAGGGGCCGTCGCCGCCCCTTCTCCGGCCACTACCGGCGGGTGCCCGGAGTGATGCAGTCAGAGGAGATCTACTCGAAGGCCAACCGCATGCTTGCTGCCTCGGTCTTTGTTCCGGCGGACGTAGACGAGCCAGTAGTGGCGCCTCCTCCTGTGGTGGCGGCCACCGGCATGGCTGTACGGGTGGCGGCCAGGGAGGTCTCGGTGGTGGCAGGATGCGGCTCCATCAACTTGCATGGCGGGGTCTCGTCGCAGGCTGCAGTGGACCCCCTAGGCGACCATGCGGACGTGGGTGGGCCGCTGCCGCTGGTGGGCATGGGCTCCCTGTCACTTTCTCGGGAGGAGACAGCCGACAGTGCTGTGCAGACCCCCACTTCCCCGCCAATGCTAACTGTGCCTGTCTGCCCCCCTGCGGCCTCGGATCTGCCTATCGCAACCCCCACATGCCGGCCTACTGCGGTGACGACGCTGTCGGATGGTCGGGTGGGCGTACCGAGGCCAACCGCGGACGATGCTGCGCCCGCTGACCTGCATGGCGTGCTGACTCCGCTGCCCACACGCTTGCCGGGTCCCACTAGCAGTGATGGCATGGGGGGCCCCACCGCTGTTGTGAACAGGGAGGAGAATCCAAAGGAGGCCAATGATGAGGTGATCTTCCAACCAATCACACACGAGCAAGCAACAGCACACTTCCTGGAGCTTGTAGCGACTCCTGTTGGGCTGGCCATTCTGCATGCACCAACGGCCAAGCGCGGCCGCCCCCGCCGCCCGACAAAGCCACCCGAAACGGCCACCCGGCGAAGCTACCGCCTCTCCAGCAAGAAGAAGTTGTTCCCGAAGACCCATGGAAACATCATGGCGCAAGCAAGGAGGCTGGTCATGTCCAAGAGGGGGCTCGCCATCCCAGAGTGTGGTGAGCCAGAAGAGCAACGCCTGCTAGAGTACAGGAGGGCTTTTGATGAACCACTCTCACCTGTCCAGATCGAGGCCCTTTCCTCGCTCGCAAGGGCGGGCAAGAGAGGCTCCGCCGTGCCGGTGCCGGCCTCCGCCTAGGCCGGAAAGTCTGCAGTTCGTCGAGCAGGTTTGCCAATGGAAAACAACTGGATTGTATGGAACATGAGGGATTTGAACAACCCGGCTAGGAGAGCTGTAGTTAAGGAGTTGTTGTACCATAACAATGTATCCTTAGTATGTTTGCAAGAGACAAAACTGTCCTTCATCGATAGAGCGGTGGTGAACCAATGTTGTGGCATGGAGTTCTCTGAGTTTGCTTATGTGCCGGTTGTTGGGTCCAGAGGAGGTGTGTTAATGCCATGGAAAGGTGACCACTAATCCATGGCCACCATTGCAGTTCAAGGGTACATGGTGGCGGCTGTTGGGAACGATGCCAAGGGGGCTCCAGTGGGTGTGATTGGGGTGTATGGCCCGCAGATCTGGGAGGAGAAGCTATCCTTCCTTCATGAACTCAAAGACACTATTCAGGATAGTATACCCAATGGCACGGCCCTTGCGCTGATCGGTGATTTCAACCTCATAACCAGAGCAGCAGACAAGAACAACCCAAGGATCAATAGACGCTGCATCACTGCCTTCAGAAACTTCATCAACGAGCTTCAACTAAAGGATCTATATCTTCATGGCCATAGATATACATGGAGTAATGAGCAAGCAAACGCAACAATGGTGAAGTTGGATAGAGTTCTCATCAATGGAGAGTGGGAGGAGAAAATGTCCAACTGCATGCTACAAGCCTTGTCCTCGGACATCTCGGACCACTGTCCTCTCCTCCTCAACTGTGAGATTGCATTCCATCAGCACAGAGCATTCAGGTTCCAGAATCACTGGGTGAAACTAGACGGCTTCGACGAGGTGGTTCAAGGTGCATGGCATGGGGCACCGACATCAGGGGATCCGGTCTGCCACTTTGCGGGAAGGCTTGCTGCCACGGCCAAAGCACTGAAACGGTGGCAAGGCCAATTCTGCAATGACATCAAGATGAAAGCGGCCATTACAAGCGAGATCATTGGGCAGTTTGACAGGGTCATGGATCTTAGACCCTTAACAGCAGCAGAGAGACAAGTTCGTGCCACCTTGAAGATGCAGCGGCTAGGATATGCAGCGCTTGACAGGGCCATCTGGAGGGAAAAATCGAGAGTGAAGGGCATAAAAGAGGGAGATGCAGGCGCAAAATTCTTCAAAGCAAAAGCTTCCGCCAGACGGAGAAAGAACTTCATCATCAAGCAACAGGTCGACAGGCTGATCATCACAGACTAGGATGCAAAAGTAAAGGCGTTCCACTCCTTCTTAGAGCCAATTTTCGGATCAAAGGAGCCCCACTCCAGGAGGCTAAACCTGTCCAAGATGGGCACAAGACTGAACCTTGCCGAGATGGACGAGGCTATCACGGAGGAAGAAATCCTGGCTAATATCAAGGAGCTGGATGGGTATAGTGCCCCGGGGCCCGATGGGTTTACGGGCTTATTCTATAAGCGGTGTTATCCCATAATCAAAGATGATCTGACAAGGGTTGTCGAGGTCGTGCAAGCAAACGCGGCGGCACACCTCCACCGGCTCAACCATGCTACTATGGTTCTTCTTCCAAAGAATGCAGACACCCTAACCACAAAAGACTACAGGCCGATCAGCCTTGTCTATAGCTTCGCCAAGTTGATCACCAAGATTTTGGCCACGAGGCTTCAGCGCCGGATGAATAAACTCGTCGGTCCCTGCCAGAACGCGTTTATCAAAGGGCGTGCCATCCATGACAATTTCTATTACGTCAGCGGGCTAGCCAAAGCCCTCCGGCGCGCAAACACGCCGGCGCTAATGCTCAAACTTGACATTCAACGCGCCTTTGATACGGTGTCATGGGAGTTCCTGCTTGAACTGCTTGTTGCAAGAGGGTTTGGGAGAGGATTCACCAACTGTCTGTCAGCATTTCTCAGCTCCTCTTCGACAAGGATCCTTGTCAATGGTGATCTATCTGACCCGATCAACTGGTGAAGGGGCTAAGGCAGGGAGACCCGCTAACAGCGCTCCTGTTTGTGCTGGTCATGGATTGCCTTGCTATGCTTATCGACAAGGCGGTGAGGGCCGGGATTCTGGGACCGATCAGCAACCAAAAGTTGCCCTTCAGGACTTCTCTGTATGCGGACGACGCAATCTTGTTCCTCAACCCATGCCGCAAGGAGGTACTTGCACTGATACAAATTCTCAAGCTTTTCGGAGAAGCTACGGGGCTGCATACTAATTTTGCAAAATCTTCGGTCTCCACTATCTGCTGCAACGGGATCGACCTCCAAGAACTTCTTCGAGACTTGGGCTGCCCCATCAAGGAATTTCCTTGCACCTATCTAGGCCTGCCACTGACGGACAAGAAACTGAAGAAGAATGACCTACAGCCGATCTGCGACAAGCTCATTGCAAGGATGAAGGGCTGGAAGCTTGCCTTTCTTTCCCTTGATGGACGGTTGGATTTGGTCAGAACCGTGCTCTCGGCGATGCCGATCTTCCAAATGCTCGCCTTGATATTAGCATCTTGGCTGGCTAAGCTGATCGACAAGGTTCGTCGTGGATTCCTCTGGGAGGGCAGTGACGTGGCGGCCGGAGGAAAATGCCTGGTCAACTGGGGTATGGTATGTTAGCCAAAGGATTTCAGAGGGCTTGGCATCCTCAACCTGCCAGCCCAAAGTCGCGCCCTACGGATGAGGTGGCTATGGCTCTCATGGAACGACGGCAACAAGGCATGGCAGGGGCTGGATTTGCCTATCGACCCTGCGATCAGATCACTTTTCAACGCCTCTGTTGACTTCCAGTTGGGCAAGGGTGACCGCATTCTCTTTTGGAAGGAGCCGTGGTTTAAGGGCATCAACCTCCAGGATGCCTTCCCGACGCTGTTTCAGCATTGCACCAGGAAAAACCTCACCGTCGCACAAGCCTTGGAGAACAACAGATGGATCCGACACCTCAAAGCCAACCTCTCTGCACAGGCAACAAGGGAATTCCTGAAACTGTGGGAGGGAGTCCAAAATATACACTTAACACAAGAGCCTGATCGAGTGCAATGGAAGTGGACAGCAAACGGCGTGTACACGGCGAGATCGGCTTACAAAATTCAGTTTGAGGCTGCACTCGGCCATCGTGGGCTGCGTTCCTTTGGAAATCCGATGCACCGGGCAAATGCAAGTTATTTGCATGGTTGGCTCTGCTTGGCCGCTGCAACACGGCCAATGTTCTTTCGAGGAAAGGCTGGCCTCACAATCCGTCTTGCTCTCTATGCAATGGGCCGATGGAGGATGTCGTGCACCTGCTAGCTTCCTGCCCCGTCTCCATCCAAATTTGGCATGACATCATTGCTCGCTGCAACCTTCATCCGAACCTCGCTCCCTCCACCACCACCACTAACCTGGTGCTTTGGATCGAGCAGTCCAATGGCATCATTACTGCATCAACAAAGAAGCCACGGAGCGCACTCGTTCAGCTGGTTTGGTGGTCGATATGGAACGAACGCAACACAAGGATATTCAGAAACCAACCATCGCCGCAGACGACTGTGGTGGAACGGATGATCGAAGAGGCAGCGGTCTGGCAAAGGGCGGGACGGGGCAAGGCCATCTCCCTCCTCAACAGACCAAGAGAACTAGACTAGGAAAGCTCACTACAGGCAACAGAGAAGGCATGTCCACCTAGTGGAGGACTGCACATGTAAAGCTGTTGTAAAATAACTCTCTAAAAAAACCCAAGTATCAATGAAAAGCTGCTCCATCAGCATTTTCGTTAAAAAAAATACAAACTTAAAATACCACAAACACAATAGCTAATCGTTGTTGGACAAAAACATAAAAAAAGGTTTACTGGTTGTATAGAATAACTTCTCACTGGACCAAACATGAAGTATTTTCAAAACTACCACTCAAAAGGATAATTTGTATCCAAATTCGTGGCGTCGTTCCGCAGTGAAATGAAACTGAGCACCATGTGAAGCCCTCTTCTCCAGCTGAAGCTTGTGGTGCTGTTTTGCCAAGAAGTCCTCGTCGATATCGTCGGTCTGGACCATAAGTGTCATCGACTCTAGCTGTCTAGCGTTGAGGACAAAGAATGTGACAAAATCAACATCTGGTTTTCTGCCGGAATAATACTTCAACACCATAATTTTCAGACGGATGTCAAGACTTCTGAGAAGATCGCGGTATTTACGACGCCACACATTATTGTTCTTCCTTGACGTGTTGCACTGGAAAGAACATCAGCAAACAGAAAACAACTTCAGCAAAACAAGTAGATCAAATGAGCCGCCAAACACAAGGTATTATGGTCAGTGAACAATTAATCATCACCTGAATGTACAACTTCTCCAAGCACGGAAAGCTTCTCATCAATCCAATAACCATATCCAAACTAAGAGTGGGCATGCTGAGAGCCAAACACTTGATTGTGCGTGATCCCTTCATCAAAGATGAAAGCCAACATTAGACAATATACATGTGCAAATTATATGCTAAAAACGTGTGTGCACATTGCACATAGGGATGGAAGTTACTAGAAGTCTCAATGGTAAGAATGATTAAGGCTGGAGTTACCTGAATATCCATAGAACCAAAGAGGAGCCTGGTGGAGTTGGTACAGCCTAAGGTCTCAAACTTAGGCGCGAAGATCACTGATACACGCAAATCCCGGTCCTGATCTAGATGGAATAGACTTTCGAGACAAGGGGCACTCTCGATGACGATTTCGTCTAACATGGGTGCACCCAGTGTAAAATTGCTGACTGTAACGCTTCTGAGGACAAGTGAATTGATCCGGAGGCAACGAGGTCCACTACACCGAGAGATTAGCAAGAACTCCAGAGAAGGGCAGCCGGCAATCATGCTGTGGAGTGAGCACTCCGTGATGCTGCTATGAACAAGTTCGAGCCGCTGAAGCCGGGGAAAATGAAATCTGTGGACGGTGGCGTCCGGGAGGCTGCACTGTTCAATGCGGAAAACAACGAGGGTGTCCGAGAAGCGGAAGACTAATTCCGGCAGCGGCTGCCTTCTCCAGCTGTTGAGCTTAAGCTCCTCGAGCCTAGCCAAAGCGGGGGATAGGAGACAGGCCTCCACGGCATCTATGTCGTTTATGGTGTACAACAGCTCCGGAGTGCAGAAGCGGCGGCCGGGGCCTTGGTGGGCGTTAATGATGCGATGCATGAGAGCAGGGAGTTGGTGCCATGTACGGGCGAGGTGACGGCAGTCGAGGTTCAGGGGCGCAGAGCACCAGAGGTGGCGCCACCGGGACGCGAGGATCCGGGTGCGAGCCCCTTGCTTGGTGGGGAGGAGGGATATTATCTCACCGAGGATCGCATCGGGAAGGCTGCTGAGGCGGTCGAGATCTTGCCGATCTTCACCCGATCCGCCTCCGTCGTCTTCGCCCATTCCGGGATCGGTCGCCGCTGCCGCCGGCGCCGGAGCCGGATGGCCCTCGAGCGCAGCTGCTTTCCTCTTCCTCGTAGTAGTCGTGCTAGCGCCGCCAGCCTCCATCTCCTTTGGGTTTGGCCGCTGCGGAATTAGGGTTGGTGGGTGGAAGAACACGAGATCGTCAGAGCCGCCGAAGCAGGCTTCTCTGGGGAGAGAGTGTTTCTGTGTCTGTGTGCTGGTTTGCGATGACGGAGGGAACCACCGTATAAATAGGAAACTGTCGGATTTGTCTAGCTGGTTGGACGGCGTAGATACTGTCCGATGTATCGATCCAACGTTGGCTCTCGGTCCTATAAAATCTCATTCCCTCAGCGGCTCAGCAGGCCTACCCTAATTCTCCACCACGCCGCCGGCCTCCGGCCCTCCCTCAACCTCCATGTGTTCCGTTACAAAACCCTCCATTCGTCTTCATTCTCCGTTACCACACCGCCAGACTAGTACTTGGACTGCAGCGGCTGACGGGACAGTAAGAGGACATACGTTTAGTGAGCGACATGCTGGCAACATTCTGGCCCCGCTGCTCTTTGCCTGCGTGGACAACCGCAACTTTTGTAGACGAGAGTTTTGACACAGGCGATGGTATGAGAAAGATCATGAGAGAAGGGGCGGAAGGGCATGGCTCCCTCCATTAGTGCTTCTTTTGAATTTCATATTTCATGTCAACCGCTGCTTCCTCCACCTTCCTCTCTATTTCTTCTCGCTCCCCAACAATCCAGTTCAAGAAATTAAGATGAAGACCATCAACCAAAGCGAAGCCGCTGCATACCAAGAATCCCTTCGGGGGTATATACTTGTTTTCCAAGAAGCAACAATCGTTGCTTGTCATTTTCATTAACATTGGAAAAGAGAGAGTTTTATTTTTTTTCCAATTAAGAGAGAGTTGTAATTACAAAAGGGAGTTACAAAACTGGGGGAAGCCCCCTACACGAGTAAATTACACCGGCTATGCTTGAACTTGGCGCAAACGATCATTTTACTATTACAACTTGCGGTACACATTGAAGTGATACAAAACCTTTACATACAAATACGGCGCATATGCGGTCCGCAGACGTTAACTGTGTTGCGTGGCTCCGTATTTCCTTCTACTCTACATACATCACATCACATGGGTCCCACCCATCAGGGTTTACGGCATCCGCGGTTGCAGCGTATATTGCAGCACCTAGAGTCTTTTTGTTGGGTTGCCCCAAAAAACTTTTTGCATGAAATAGGATAGGACTGTTGTTGAAAACCATTTTTTACTCCCAAATGCTAAAAAAGCTAGTAGAATGGACGTGTGTTGCAACATACTGCATTGGTGACTTCTTTTTTATTGTTAAAGTGCTCTCTTTTTCTTTCTTTTGTCCTGTCCCAACTAAAAATGTTTATGGAAGTGATTTATTTTTATTTTTATTTTATTTTTTTTGAAAGGGGGGACTCCCCGGCCTCTGCATCAGAGTGATGCATACAGCCATCTTATTAACCAAATAAAGCAGTGCCAACATGGTTCCAAGGTCTCCAAAAGTAATAAAAAAGCAAAGAAGGCTCACACAGAGCCAAACAAAGCTAGAAACACCAACTAGCCACGAAAAGACGCCACAACCGGCTGGCTAAAAATAAATAGGTAAACTAATTGCCTATCCTATTACATGACCGCCATCCAAACCGGTTGAAGATATCCCGAGCTATCATCTCCTAGCGGAAAGATCCAGTAACCAAAGGCTCCCTGGCCTCCATCGGAGTGAGTAGCGACCACGAACGGATCAGTGTCGTGGTTCGGAATATAACCTGCAAAAAATGGATACGTGATATTCTGTTAAAAACCAAATCATTTCTGCAAGTCCAGATAGTCCACAGCAAAGCGCAAACTCCAACCCGAATGTGTCTCGCTAAGTCAGGCTCAATCCCATTAAGCCATGTCCCAAATAA
Source organism: Triticum urartu (assembly GCF_003073215.2). Classification (NCBI taxonomy): domain Eukaryota; kingdom Viridiplantae; phylum Streptophyta; class Magnoliopsida; order Poales; family Poaceae; genus Triticum; species Triticum urartu. Next base: position 75,972,100 of record NC_053026.1, on the reverse strand, counting down.
TGCGTTGACAGAATTCGGTGGATTGATATTAAAAGCAATGTGGACCATCCGCCAAAGGACTTTGGCCAACGGGCAATCAAAAAAGAGGTGTCTGATTGTCTCATCCCGATCACAGAAACTACACCTAGTAGGTCATGTCCAATTACGCTTTATCAAGTTGTCCTTGGTTAAAATAACTTGTTTATGAACAAACCACATAAACACTTTTATTTTCAAAGGAACTTTGACATCCCAAACATGCTTGGAGGTAGGAATGGAGTTCGAATTAATAACATCAATATACATTGATTTAACTGTGAATACTCCAGACTTAGTCAGTTTCCAGCGTAATTCATCGGGTTGTTGAGAAAGCTGAACCTCCATTAGTCTCCTAACTAGACGGAGCCATTCTTCCCAACGATTGCCCGCTAGCGACCGTCGAAACTGAATATTAAGGGGGGTAGATTGAAATACCGATGCGACGAACACCTCACGTCGTCGAACAATACGGTACAAAGACGGATATTGAATGGCCAAGGGTGTCTCGCCGAGCCAAGTATCCTCCTAGAAACGTGTACTAGCGCCATTTCCAATAACAAACTTCATCCTATTAAACAAAGATTGTTTGACTTTCATCAGTCCTTTCCAGAAAGGTGAATCAGTCGGCCTGACTGTGACCTGGGACAAAGTTTTTGTCTGGAGGTACTTGCTGCGAAGGATTTGGGCCCACATAGCATCATTCTCCGATGAGAGCTTCCACAGCCACTTGCTAAGAAGGCATCTGTTCTTAACTTCTAGATTCTCAAACCAAGACCCCTTGGTCTTTCGGTCTACAGATGATATCCCATTGAGCAAGCCGATATTTTCTTTTAAGCTCATCACCCTGCCAAAAGAAACGCGATCGATAAAAGTCCAGTCTTTTCCTAACACCAACTGAGACCTCAAAGAACGATAGGAGAAACATAGGCATACTCGTGAGCACCGAATTTATCAGGATTAATCGGCCTCCGTATGACATGAGATTACCCTTCCAGCAACTCAGTTTCTTCTCAAATCGGTCCTCGATGCATTTCCATTCTCTGTTTGTCAGCCTACGATGGTGGATTGGAATACCTAGGTAAGAGAAGGGTAACTCTCCCAACTCGCACCCAAACAATTGCCTATAAACCTCCTGTTCTTCTTTGGCTCTACCAAAACAGAACAGCTCGCTCTTATGAAAGTTAATCTTTAACCCGGTCAATTGTTCAAATAGGCATAACACAAGCTTCATATTTCTCGCCTTGGCCAAGTCATGCTCCATAAAGATAATTGTATCATCGGCGTACTGAAGGATGGATACACCTCCATCAACAAGATGAGGTATCAATCCACCTACTTGACCATTTTCCTTAGCCCTTCCTATCAAAATTGCTAACATATCCACCACAATGTTAAACAGGATAGGGGACATCGGATCTCCTTGTCTTAGGCCTTTATGTGTCTGGAAGTAATGACCTATATCATCATTTACTTTAATTCCCACACTACCTTTTTGTGTAAATGATTCACCTGTCGGCGCCAGGCTTCATCAAAACCTTTCATACGCAATGACTGTTGGAGGAATGGCCATTTGACCTTATCGTACGCTTTCTCGAAATCCACCTTAAAAATTACTCCATCTAATTTTTTGGAATGGATTTCATGGAGCGTTTCATGCAGGGCGACCACTCCTTCAAGGATATTTCTGTCCGGCATGAAAGTAGTTTGGGACTGTTGCACCACAGAATGTGCAATCTGTGTGAGCCTATTAGTCCCGACCTTGGTGAAGATTTTGAAACTAACATTGAGGAGGCAGATCGGCCTGAACTGCTCAATTCTCACAACATCCGTTTTCTTAGGAAGCAGTGTGATAGTTCCAAAATTCAAGTGAAATAAGTGAAGCTATCCAGAGAACAGATCATGGAACATAGGTAGCAAATCCCCCTTAATAATGTGCCAGCACTTTTTATAGAACTCGACCGGGAATCCATCCAGTCCGGGAGCCTTATTGTTTTTCATCTGTGCAATAGCATCAAACACCTCCTTCTCTGAGAACGGGGCAACCAGAATATCATTGTCGGCAGCCGATAGTTGAGGCACATCCTCAGTCCTGGACTCGTCGAGGGACACACAATTATCCTCCGGAGGTCCAAATAACTGCCTATAATACTCGGTAATATATGTTTTTAGGTTATCCTGTCCTAAAATAGTGCCCTCGTCTTGTTCAAGTTGGAAGATTCGCTTCTTTCTGTGCTTACCATTAGCAATCAAATGAAAGAATTGATTATTCGCGTCCCCTTGGACCACTTTGCGGACTTTAGCTCGCAAAGCCCACTACAATTCTTCTTCGCGGAGCAGTTCTTTCAACCTCTTCTCCGCCTCAGTTTTAACCTGAAGCTCAGCTGGCAGCAAAATCATGGATTCGGCCTTTATGTCTAGGGCCTGTATAAGAGAAAGGAGTCTATCCTTTTCAATCTTATACACACCACTGAGGTGTTTGGCCCAACCCCGTAAGAAACTTCTCAAATGCCTAATATTATTCTGCCAATGCTCGACCGCAGTTGTACCTCCTGCACCCCTAGCCCATTCCCTGGCAATCAGGTCCAAGAACCCCTCGCGTTCGAACCATGACATCTCGAAAGAGAAGGTGTTCTTGTTACCCACGTGGTTCGGCTCCCCTGAGTCCACGAACAAGGGTGTGTGATCGGATATTCCCCGCGAGAGAGCTTGCACCGTAACCAGAGGGAACTTTTGTTCCCACTCCACGCTCGCGAGAACTCGATCAAGTTTTTCGTAAGTTGGGTTTGGCAGAGCATTAGCCCAGGTAAACTTTCTACCAGAAAGCTCTATCTCCCTCAGATCCAAGCTTTCAATAATGGTATTGAACATAAACGACCACCTGCCGTCAAAGTTATCATTATTCTTCTCCTCTCTCCTCCTAATGATATTGAAATCACCCCCAACTAAAATTGGAAGTTGTTCTGACCCACAGATTCTAACAAGGTCCACCAGAAACTCCGGTTTAAGCTCGGGATGTGCGGCACCATAAACCGCCACCAAAGCCCAGTTGAAACCATCTACTTTAGACTTGACTCGAAACTTAACCGCGAAGTCGCCCATCACTACACTTCGGACTTCAAGCGAATCGCATCTCACACCTAGCAAGATACCACCCGATCTTCCTCGCGGAGGGAGGCAATGCCAATTGAAATCAATACCACCCGCAAGAGAGGATAGAAACTGGGGCGCAAAGTTTTCTCTACCAGTCTCCGATAGAGCAATGAAATCTAAACGCTGCTCTAAAGATGCCTCAGCAAGAAACCTTCTTTTAGCCAAGTCCTTTAGACCTCTGCTATTCCAAAAGATTCCTTTCATATTTCGTCATGGAATTTTTTAGTAGTCCGAATCCTAGCACTCCTACGAACTGCAGAATCGGGATAGATCTTCCGTTTCCACTTGCGCTTTGGTTTACTAGGCTCTGATGCCCGGTCCTCATAACCGGGTTCAAAGATACTACCATCGGCATTCTCTAGGGGCATATCATCGTCCTCAGACTCGTGATTGGGGGGTGCTAGATCCGCACACAGATTATCGAGCACTCTAACCCCTAGCGCATCAATCTCATCATCATTCATCGATTTAACCGCTGCAAGATTACGAATAGTCTCTAAGGTACGCTCCGCCTCCAAATCTAACAGATCATTCACCGAATTGGAAATCTCACTATCAGTAGCACCTAGTGAAACTCCTAATTGGTTTGCATTATTTATAATCTCCTCATTAGAAAAATGCAATAAAGAATTAGATATGTTGACGGACATACCAGAAGAGATCGCAGCATCCCGAAGCTTGGCCGCCCTCATAGCGCACCGCTGCTGCATATCATCAACCTCCGGGAGCTCATGGATACGAGCACTCATCCGTCTCCCCATCGAGACGGGGTCCGGGATCTCGCCAAAAGCAACGACCTCCTCCCTAGTAAAGCCTCGTGCTGAGTCCCTCAAAGGGTCAACTAAGGTTACCGGAGGAGGCGGCTGCGGGCTCCCAAGCCCCTCAGACAAATGCCCCATGCCGGGGTCCACAGCCACGGGTACGACAGGAGAGGGGATGGCGGGGGCCGCCTGCCCGCCCCCACCTCCCACCCCACCCGCCGGCGCAGAGTGGAGCGTCGTCGTCTTAGGAGACGCGGTCCTCCTGACCGCCGAAGATGAAGGAGGAGCCAGGGCCACCTGCCCCAGACCCCCCCTAGCGCTGCTGCTGGCGTGGGTGTCGCCGCCACAACCGGAGTAGTAGGAGCCGAGGCCGCCTGCCTCGGGCTCCCTCCCCCAGCGCTGGCCGACCCCAATGTGACCGACGTCACCGGCGTTGGGATATGGAGAGGAGAAGTCAAGGCCTCCTGCCCCGAACCCCCTCCCCCCAGCACCAACTCAGACGCAGCCATCTACACCGGAGCGTCGACCACAGGAGGAGCAAGCGAAAGAGAAGCAACCTCCGGCTCCCCCACCCCAACTCCATCCACAGTCCTCACCGATGAGGCCCTCACCAAGCGTCCAGGCACAGATCCGCCAGCCACCTCAAACTCCAACAGAGGAAGCGTGCGCTAAAACATATCATCAGAGTCTACCCGGTCACTCCAAAGTCTGGGAGGTGCTGATGCTGGCTCAAAGGACCCAAACCGCAATGAAGTCATAGGCACCGATGGCGATGCTGCTGGATCAACCCCGGTCCCCTCCCTGGGCAACTGAGCATCTGTGCGAGAGCCGTTAGACCCCTCTCACACTGGTAGAAAAAGGGCCTATAGTCCCGGTTCGTAAGGGCCTTTAGTCCCGGTTCCGGAACCGGGACTAAAGTGTCGGTACTAATACCTCCCCCCTTTAGTCCCGGTTCAATCCAGAACCGGGACTAAAGGCCCTCCATGTGGGCAGTGCGCAGAGCCCAGTCAGGAGACCCTTTGGTCCCGGTTGGTGGCACCAACCGGGACCAATAGGCATCCACGCGTCAGCACTTCTGTGGCTGGGGTTTTTGTTTTTTTTTGAAAGGGGGGGGTTGGGGGTTTTGGGGGGTTAATTTAGGTGTTTCATATATTGTGTTAGCTAGTTATAATTAATAGAGAGAAGTGTCCTCTATTATGTCCGTGCTTGGTCGACGCTACGTACTATACATACATATAGAGAGGACTAGACACGCTAGCTAGCTAGTAAGCAAACGAAGGAAACAGAAGATCGTCATGAACATATATGCATACAGAGAGAAGTGATATCGACCACCTCTCCTTCTCCGAGAGATTGGTCGAACAACAAGTTCTCGTATATCTATCTGACACTACCGGCTACATATATACAATAATTATCTCTTACAAATATAATCATACGGACTCAGGGTCCACATAGAATTCTCCGTCTTCAGGGATCACGTGGTCAAGAAAGAATGCCGCCAATTCCTCTTGAATTGCTCGCATGCGAGCTGGTGCTAGGAGTTCATCCCGCTTCCGAAACATCTAATTTGAAGAAGGGGGTCAATACATATATATATATATATATAAATGAATGAAACTCAACACAAATGATGGTAATAAAATAAAATTGTGAATGTTGTTATTTACGTACTTCATATTGTTCGTTAGAGTACCCGCCCCGCTCACAGGTCGTGTGGCGGATGGACTCGCAGATGTAGTATCCACAGAAATCATTCCCTTGTTCCTGCCACAACCACTTTACAAGAAATAGAGGTCAATCAAACTGATAAGCAAGAATGCTAAATGGTATTGATGAAACTAGCGCTTGAATCACTAGGAGATGCGCGGAACATGCTACTATAGTACTTACTTTCGGGTGTCTAAATTCCAGGTCCTTCGGCAGTCCTGGAACTGTTTTGGTGAATTTTCTCCAAACCCTGCCGGACAAAGAAAACAATTACTTGATATCAGGAAATGAACAAAGTTGCTGATATGGTGGATAATGATCGATTTAACTTACTTCTTGAGGATTTCAGTCATGTCCGCATACTCCTTGGGATCTTTTCGTTTAGAGTCCAAGACGGTTACTACTCCCTGCTCAAGCTTAATCTCTAGGAGAATATAGTGGAAACTGCACACACATGCATAACTCATGAATTACATTACTATAACCTTGACTAATATATAAGGGAAACCGAATACGCACAAGACAGTAACACTCACCTGAAGTTGTAAGGAAAGAGTATTATATCTTTGTTTTGATTTATTACGAACGATCGTAGCAAGTTGGCCTCGGTAGCTGCAGCATGAAGTTTAACCTGAGTTGCATCTATGAGATATGTGTTAATGAACCCAATATCACTGACTTGTCTTTTCTTCAATTCGGCGATCTTCAATCTGCATAATATAGTGAGGATGATTATAAATACATGCAATGAAAGAGCTAAGCTATATAGAGAAACTTAATGACAGAAGTAGTACTACTTACAGACAGTAGCAGGCGACCGTTGTTTTATCGAGGGCCAATTGATTGAAAAACTGATAGAACTCCTCAAATGGAACAGGCAACAGATCAATTCCAACGAGGTCATGCTCCTTTTTAACTTTCACATACAAAGTACTCCTCCCCCCAGAGTCTCTGCAGATTTTCAAGTACCAATCATGCAATCTTCGCATCATCGTTGATAGAGATCTTTCATCTTTGACGAGAGGCTTCCCGTACTCGTATCTTTGTATCTGCACCTCCATGGGTTCATAATGTACTTCGTCGGGCAGGTAATCTGCAAGATTGCTATAACCGGGCACCATCCTCGGATCATTAGCGACGTTGTGGCTAGGCACCTTGAGCGGGGGGCACGATTGCTTCGCTTGTTCGCCGAGCTGGGCAATTTGTTTCCCAGCTCGTCGTTCTTTCAGCCTTTGATCACTGACAGTACTTCCCGACCGCTCCGCTTCGGCAAATTCCTTTCCAATAATGCGGTCATAGTTTCCTTTCGGCGGATCAGACTTCGGTGGTTTTGTCAGGGCAGCCAGAGTGTGCTTCACTTTCACCCGATCTACCTTCTCCTCCGGAGGTGGATGTTTATTTGCTTTCACCCCTTCAAAGAAGTTCCTCACTTCTTCTCGTGCGATCTCGGCGTTCTCCTCCAGGGTCCTCTCATATGGTAACTTCTCTGGAGTCTTCAGAGAAGGACCGAATCTGTATGTCCTCCCGCCTCTGGTTGTACTGCTAGACGCCGACCGAGCAGACGGAGCGGTTGTCTTCTTTACTTGCTTAAGAAGCGGAGGAGAAGGACTACGACGCGCCGGAGCAGCTGGAGCGGCGGCAGGTCTCTTCCGCCCTTGCTGACGAGGCGGAGAAGGAGGAGGCTGGCTGCTCGGGCGCGTCGGCGCAGGCGGAGAAGGAGGCGGAGTGCCGCCACGCGCCGGAGAAGGAGCCGGCCGAGGGCCCTGATCGTCACTCGCCGGAGGAGGAGGCGGTGGAGGCGGAGTACCCTGACTCGCCGGAGGAGGAGGAGGAGGCAGTGGCGTCCAGTTCGGAAGGTTGATGAGCTCCTTCCGCCATAGGCATGGAGTCTTCAGAGCAGACCCCAGCCGAGTCTCCCCTTCACCGGTAGGGTGGTCAAGTTGGAGGTCCTCAAATCCCTCCGTTATCTCATCCACCATCACCCTAGCATATCCTTCTAGAATCGGCCGGCAGTGAAAAGTTGCGCCGGGTTCAGTAGGATAAACAGAGCCAACAGCCGCCTTGACCTTCAAATTCATCCATTGCGTCATAAGGTGGCAATTTTGAGACTCCGTTATAGCATCCACGGGATAGCTGGCAGGAGCCGTCAAGGCATGCTCCAGCTGAAGCAGCTCGGTGGAAGCCATGCTGCTTCTGCGCTGAGATGGCGGGGTAGCTTCGGGGGAGGCTTCGGTAATACGTTTGCTGCGATTTGCTTCTCGTTCCTCTATCGTGTCTACCCTTGCTTGCAGCGCCTGTATTTGGGTCTGCTGCACTTTTTTCCTCCTCTCATGGGATTTGTAACCGCCTGCGTCCGGAAACCCAACCTTCCACGGAATGGAGCCTGGCGTGCCTCGTGTCCGTCCAGGGTGCTCAGGATTCCCGAGGGCCATTGTGAGCTCGTCGTTCTCTCTGTCTGGAAAGAACGTCCCTTCCTGCGCTGCTTTGATATACTGCTTAAGCTTACTGACTGGTATGTCCATTTGATCGTTCGTCCAAATGCACTTCCCTGTTACAGGGTCCAGTGTTCCGCCAGCCCCGAAGAACCAAGTCCGGCAATGGTCTGGCCAGTTAATTGTCTCTGGTTCGATCCCTTTATGAACCAGATCATTCTCAGTCTTGGACCACTTAGGCCGGGCTACGAGGTAGCCACCTGACCCCGTGCGATGGTGAAGCTTCTTCTTCGCAGCATTTTGCTTGTTTGTCGCCGACATCTTCTTACTCTTTTCTGATGTCTTGTGGGCCACAAATGCGGGCCAGTGATCTCTGATCTTCTCATATCTGCCCTTGAATTCTGGTGTCTCATTATTTTCGACAAACTTATTCAGCTCTTTCTTCCACCTCCTGAATAGTTCTGCCATCCTCTTCAGAGCAAAAGACTTGATTAATTTCTCTTTAACTGGGTTCTCTGGATTATCCTCAGGCGATAGGGTGAAATTTGACTTCAGCTCAGTCCAAAGATCATTTTTCTACATATCATTGACATAAGAGGGTCTTCTGTAGCCGGCTTAAACCATTGATGGATGCTTATCGGGATCTTGTCCCTAACCAGAACCCCGCACTGAGCAACAAATGCGCTCTTTGTCCGGAGGGGTTCAATAGGTTGGCCGTCGGGCGCGATTGCTATGATCTCAAACTTTTCATCCGAGCTCAACTTTTTCTTCGGGCCTCGTCTCTTTACCGAAGTTGTGCTCGATCCGGAGGGCTAGAAAAAAGAACAAAGACTTAATTAATATGTGTACATACCAAAACAATGAATGCATCAATCAGCTAGTCAACATAGGCTTAACTAATATATATACCTGGCCGGACTCGGTTCGGTCACCGGAGCCGTCATCACAGTCTCCTTCTTGCACCGGCATTGGGTCACCGGAGCCGTCATCACAGTCTCCTTCTTGCACCGGCATTGGGTCACCGGAGCCGTCCTCATGTTCTTCTTCTTGCACCGGCATTAGGTCACCGTAGCCAGCCTGTTCACCCTCTCCTTCCAGACCATCGGTTTCGTTGAGAAACAACGAGATGGCATCACTTCCTTCTACGATTATGTCCCTCAACAACGCTTCTTTTGTTGCTTCGTCTAGGGCGGTGTCCATAGTTTCTACAAATATTTACAACATGGCAATTATTATTCAAACATGACAGATGGATATATTAGTGCCAAACGTAGAACTAGCTACCTAATCATAGTAAGCCATCGGGAGGAGGTATATATCGACAACGACGACACTACATCTATGTCCCTCGACGACCCTCGTTCCTGATAAAAAAAAAGAGGAAGAAGAAGAAAAATAAGAGGAGAAGAAAGAATAGAGGAGAAGATCTCCTCTATTCTTTCTTCTCCTATTTTTTTTCTTCTTCCTCTTCTTTTTTTATCCTCTTCTTCCTCTCATGTTCGATAGGATCGCCGAGGGGTCGGGAGGTTGCCTAGTGTCAAGGGATTCAACAAAACCATGTCTTCATCATTAGGCGAAAGTAACATGTGCATGATGGTACGAAGCTCTTAAATGTTGTTCTGGAACGGAGTCCCAGATAGGATAATTCGCTTTTTGGTACAAAGTTCAGCAAGAGCCTTCCGAATATCACTATTTGGAAGGCCTTTGCTGAATCCGTACCAAAAGGAGGATTATTCTATCCGGGACTCCATTCCAGAACAACTTTGTAGAACTTCGTACCAACATGCCCTAGTTACTTCCGGCTAATGATGAAGGCATGGATTTCTTCAATACTTTGACACTAGGAAACCTCTCTCTACTATTCTATTTTCTCTTCTTCTCCACTATTCCTTTCTTCTTCTCCTCTTCTTTTTCTTCTTTTTTCTTCTTCTTATTTGTTTCTCCTCTTCGTGGGTGTGAGATACATGTGGCCTTCGGTGTCAGACACTACATCCACGTCCCACAAGTGACGTGGGCGTCGAAGCCCGCGCCACTTGTGGGATGTGGGTGTAGTGTCCGACACCGACGGTACATGTATCTCACACCGACGATACTTTCTATTTAGGGTTTCGCCTCTACCGCTCCTCGACCTCTTGACGACCCTCGTTCCTGATAAAATAAAGAGGAAGAAGAAGAAGAAGAAGAAAAAAGAAGAGAAGAAAGAATAGAGGAGAAGACTTCCTCTTCTTCCTCTCCTCTTCTTCTCCCTCTTCTTCCCCTTCTTCCTCGCCTCTCTCATGAATGTCTGGCGTTCTCGACCCCCCCCCCCACGTGTCGAAGAAAAAAAAGAAGAAAAAAAAGAGGAGAAGAAGAAAGGAATAGAGGAGAAAAGAGAAAATAGAATATATATTCTATTTTTCTCTTCTTCTCCTCTATTCCTTTCTTCTTCTCTTCTTCTTTTTCTTCTTTTTTCTTCTTCTTATTTATTTCTCCTCGTCTTCCTCTCCCCTCTCGGCGACCCTAGACCCCCTCTCGACCCTCGACCCCTAGGCGACCGTCGACCCCCTCTCGACCCTCGACCCCTAGGCGACCGTCGACCCCTCCCGATAAAAAAAAGATGAAGAAGAAAAAAAAAGAGGAGAAGAAAGAATAGAGGAGAAGCTCCTCTATTCTTTCTTCTCCTCTTTTTTTTCTTCTTCCTCTTCTTTTTTATCCTCTTCTTCCTCTCATGTTCGACGACCCTCGACCCCGATAACATTTTTTTCCCCGATAACATTTTTTTCTCCGAGATAGTTAGTGTTCCCGAGTGAACCGGAGGGGGACATTGGTCATATCGGATTCGTCATATTTTCTACGAATGTTCTATATACATACATCCATCGATATCATTCCATACATACATATACATCTACATTATATATGAACAAAAAATATCAAAATTCATCATACATACATGTACAGTATATATGAACAAAAATTATAAACTTTCTCCCCAACTCATACACACATACATACATACATCTACATCATATCAATATTTTGCAAATTAAGGAGCAGGGAAGGAAGGAAGGGGGGAGGATGGGGCGGTAGCTACCTCTCCCGGAGGGATCGGGGAGGAGACGCGGGCGGCCGGCGTCGGGGGCGACGGCGATGAGGACGGGCTCGGGGTCGGCGAGGGCGAGGGCGATGGTGGGGCGCGCTCGGCGGCGGCGGACGGGCTCGGGGGCGCAGGGGGTGCTCGGGGGCGGCGGATGGGCTCGGCGGCGCAGGGGGTGCTCGGGGGCGGTGGACGGGCGGCCAGCGACGACGGCGAGGCAGGGCACGCTCGGGGGCGGGGCAGGGGCAACGGCGGCGACGGCGAGGCGAGCAGAGGGGCAGCCTGGCGGCGACGTCGGGGCGGGATCGAAGAAACTGAAACAAAATTTTCACAAGTGTGGCTTATATAGACGGAGCATTGGTCCCGGTTGGTGGCACAAACCGGGACTAATGCCCCCTTTAGTCCCGGTCGGTGCCACGAACCGGGACCAAAGGCCAATTTTTAGCAGCCCAAAGGGCGGGAAGCGGCGGCCTTTGGTCCCGGTTGGTGGCACCAACCGGGACCCCGGGCCCCTTTAGTCCCGGTTGGTGCCACCAACCGGGACCAATGGCCTTTGCTGCCCTGAACCCAAAAGTTTAGTCCCACATCGCTAGCTGAAGGGCGCCGGCACTGGTTTATAAGCGCTGGTGTGCCAATTTTAAATAGTTTAAATTTGAATTTTTAAAAATTTGTGTGAATCACTAGTTTATGAATAACTTTACTATAAAAATAGAATTTTTTTTCTATTTATTTTTATTTCTACTTACAACTAAATACTTACAGTTTTTTAGTGATTTCTTTTTGCTTTTAGGTCACAAAAATTATAAACTTTCTGTTAGTGCCATTAGTTTTAAATTTTAAATAGTTTAAATTTGAATTTTTAAAAATTTGTGTGAATCACTAGTTTATGAATAACTTTACTATAAAATTAGAAATTTTTTCTTCTTTGCTATTTATTTTTTATTTATACTTACAATTAAATACTTATAGTTTGATTTTAGGTCACAAAAATTATATTCTTTTTGCTATTGAAGAATATTATAGTTTTATTTTAGTTGATCATAACATAATATTTTAATTGATTGTTTTTATTTTCATAAAAGTTTTGTAGTTTATTCTGTTTGCTATTAATTCATTCTTTGAGCTAAATGACTCTGAAATTGGAAAGCATTTCAAAATGAACTCTGAGAAGGTTGAAAGTTGGCATGGTATCATCATTTCACCCACATAGCATGTTCCAAAAAGTAGAGAGGGTTACGACAAAAACTTGATGCACTTCGTGTACAAAATGGACAATCACTTTCGAAGTATCAAAGTTTCAAACCATAAGACATGAAAGCATTTCAAATGAACTCTGAAAAAGTTGAAAGTTGGAATGGTATCATAATTTCACCCACATAGCATGTGCATGTACAAAACGGACAATGGTAGCATGTTCGTCTGTTACAAATTTGGCATGGTATCATCATAATAGTTGCGGGAGAAAGTCTTCACTTTTTCTTCGCTTGTGTCATTTGCTTATTACGCCGTAACCATGGATAATCTTCATTGTTTATCAGGATGCTTGGGTCAGCCTTGACATTGAAGGGAGGAATTTCATGAAACTTTTCATAATCTTCAGACATGTCTGTCTTGCCGTCCACTCCCAGGATGTCCCTTTTTCCTGAAAGAACTATGTGGCGCTTTGGCTCATCGTATGATGTATTCGCTTCCTTATCTTTTGTTTTTCTCGGTTTGGTAGACATGTCCTTCACATAGATAACCTGTGCCACATCATTGGCTAGGACAAACGGTTCGTCAGTGTACCCAAGATTTTTCAGATCCACTGTTGTCATTCCGTACTGTGGGTCTACCTGTACCCCGCCGCCTAACAGATTGACCCATTTGCACTTAAACAAAGGGACCTTAAAATCAGGTCCGTAGTCAAGTTCCCATATGTCCACTATGTAACCATAATATGTGTCCTTTCCGCTCTCGGTTGCTGCATCAAAGCGGACACCGCTGTTTTGGTTGGTGCTCTTTTGATCTTGGGCGATCGTGTAAAATGTATGCCCATTTATCTCGTATCCTTTGTAAGTCAATACAGTCAAAGATGGTCCCCTGGACAACAAGTACAACTCATCACAAACAGTGTTGTCACCTCTGAGACGTGTTTCCAACCAACTGCTGAAAGTCCTGATGTGTTCACATGTAATCCAGTCGTCGCACTGCTCCGGGTGTTTGGAGCGCACACTGTTCTTGTGTTCATCGACATACGGGGTCACCAAGGTAGAGTTCTGTAGAACTGTGTAGTGTGCTTGAGACCAAGAATATCTGTCCCTGCATATTATTGAGTCTCTTCCAAGAGTGCCTTTTCCAGTTAGTCTCCCCTCATACCGCGATTTAGGGAGACCTATCTTGTTAAGGCCAGGAATGAAGTCAACACAAAACCCGATAGCATCCTCTGTTTGATGGCCCATGGAGATGCTTCCTTCTGGCCTAGCGCGGTTACGGACATATTTCTTTAGGACTCCCATGAACCTCTCAAAGGCGAACATATTGTGTAGAAATACGGGCCCCAGGATGACAATCTCGTCGACTAGATGAACTAGGACGTGCGTCATGATATTGAAGAAGGATGGTGGGAACACCAGCTCGAAACTGACAAGACATTGCGCCACATCACTCCTTAGCCTTGGTACGATTTATGGATCGATCACCTTCTGAGAGATTGCATTGAGGAATGCACATAGCTTCACAATGGCTAATCGGACGTTTTCCGGTAGAAGCCCCCTCAATGCAACCGGAAGTAGTTGCGTCATAATCACGTGGCAGTCATGAGACTTTAGGTTCTGAAACTTTTTCTCTGGCATATTTATTATTCCCTTTATATTCGACGAGAAGCCAGTCGTGACCTTCATACTGAGCAGGCATTCAAAGAAGATTTCTTTCTCTTCTTTCGTAAGAGCGTAGCTGGCAGGACCTTTATACTGCTTCGGAGGCATGCCGTCTTTTTCGTGCAAACGTTGCAGGTCCTCTCGTGCCTCAGGTGTATCTTTTGTCTTCCCATACACGCCCAAGAAGCCTAGCAGGTTCGCGCAAAGGTTCTTCGTCACGTGCATCACGTCGATTGAGGAGCGGACCTCTAGGTCTTTCCAGTAGGGTAGGTCCCAAAATATAGATTTCTTCTTCCACATGGGTGCGTGTCCCTCAGCGTCATTCGGAACAGCTAGTCCACCGGGACCCTTTCCAAAGATTACGTAGTGTAAATCATTGACCATAGCAAGCACGTGATCACCGGTGCGCATGGCGGGCTTCTTCCGGTGATCTGCCTCGCCTTTGAAATGCTTGCCTTTCTTTCGACATTGATGGTTGATCGGAAGAAATCGACGATGGCCCAGGTACACATTCTTCCTGCATTTGTCCAGGTATATACTTTCAGTATCATCTAAACAGTGCGTGCATGCGTGGTATCCTTTGCTTGTCTTTCCTGAAAGGTTACTGAGAGCGGGCCAATCGTTGATGGTCACAAACAGCAACGCCTTAAGGTTAAATTCCTCCTGTCTGTGCTCATCCCACGTACGTACATCGTTTCCATTCCACAGCTGTAAAAGTTCTTCAACTAATGGCCTTAGGTACACATCAATTTCGTTGCCGGGTTGCTTAGGGCCTTGGATGAGAACTGGCATCATAATGAACTTCCACTTCATGCACATCCAAGGAGGAAGGTTATACATACATAGAGTCACGGGCCAGGTGCTGTGATTGCTACTCTGCTCCCCGAAAGGATTAATGCCATCCGCGCTTAAAGCAAACCATACATTCCTTGGGTCCTTTGCAAACTCATCCCAGTACTTTCTCTCAATTTTTCTCCACTGCGACCCGTCAGCGGGTGCTCTCAACTTCCCATCTTTCTTTCGGTTCTCACTATGCCATCGCATCAACTTGGCATGCTCTTCGTTTCTGAATAGACATTTCAACCGTGGTATTATAGGAGCATACCACATCACCTTCGCAGGAACCCTCTTCCTGAGGGGCTCGCCGTCAACATCACCAGGGTCATCTCGTCTGATCTTATACCGCAACGCACCGCATACCGGGCATGCGTTCAGATCCTTGTATGCACCGCGGTAGAGGATGCAGTCATTAGGGCATGCATGTATCTTCTCCACCTCCAATCCTAGAGGGCATACGACCTTCTTTGCTGCGTATGTACTGTCGGGCAATTCGTTATCCTTTGGAAGCTTCTTCTTCAATATTTTTAGTAGCTTCTCAAATCCTTTGTCAGCCACAGCATTCTCTGCCTTCCACTGCAGCAATTCCAGTACGGTACCGAGCTTTGTGTTGCCATCTTCGCAATTGGGGTATAACCCTTTTTTGTGATCCTCTAACATGTGATCGAACTTCAACTTCTCCTTTTGACTAATGCATTGCGTCCTTGCATCGACAATGACCCGGGGGAGATCATCATCATCGGGCACATCGTCTGGTTCCTCTTGATCTTCAGCAGCTTCACCCGTGGAAGCATCATTGGGCACATCGTCTGGTTCCTCTTGATCTTCACCAGCTCCCCCCGTTGCAGCATCACCGTATTCAGGGGGCACATAGTTGTCATCGTACTCTTCTTCTTCGCCATCTTCCATCATAACCCCTATTTCTCCGTGCCTCGTCCAAACATTATAGTGTGGCATGAAACCCTTGTAAAGCAGGTGGGAGTGAAGGATTTTCCGGTTAGAGTAAGACCTCGTATTCCCACATTCAGTGCATGGACAACACATAAAACCATTCTGCTTGTTTGCCTCAGCCGCATCGAGAAACTCATGCACGCCCTTAATGTACTCACGGGTGTGTCTGTCACCGTACATCCATTGCCGGTTCATCTGCGTGCATTATATATAATTAAGTGTCCAAATTAATAGAAGTTCATCATCACATTAAAACCAAAGTGCATACATCTAACAACATATAGCTCTCCAGAGCATCTAATTAATTAAACCATACATTGAAACTATGTAAAACATTTCAATGCGAAAACAAATGCGATCATAATCGCAACCAAGGTAACAATTGATCCAACGGCATAATGATACCAAGCCTCGGTATGAATGGCATATTTTCTAATCTTTCTAATCTTCAAGCGCATTGCATCCATCTTGATCTTGTGATCATCGACGACATCCGCAACATGCAACTCCAATATCATCTTCTCCTCCTCAATTTTTTTTTCCTTCAACAAATTGTTTTCTTCTTCAACTAAATTTAACCTCTCGACAATAGGGTCGGTTGGCATTTCCGATTCACATACATCCTAGATAAATAAAATCTATGTCACGTTGGTCGGCATAATTTTCATAAACAATAAATGAACCAATAGTTATAAAGATAATATACATACCAAATCCGAATCATAGACAGGACGAGGGCCGACGGGGGCGGATACCAAAACCATCGCACTATATAAGATGCAATAATAAATGTAAGGAAATGATACAAGTATCTATCTAAACATACAAGTAAGAATATTTTTCCTTTCAGAAAGAAGATAAGAACAAGAGGCTCACCACGGTGGTGTCGGTGATGAGATCGGCGCGGGTGATCGATGGCGGTGAAGACAGGGACGGGGCGTGACGGACCGCTAAATCTAGACAAATCTCGAGGAAAATGGAGCTTGGAGGTCGAGCTTCGAGAGGAGAAAGCTTAAGTAGTGTGGCTCGGGCATTCCATCGAACACCTCATGTGCATAGGAGGTGAGCTAGAGCACCACAAAGCCCTCTCCCCCTCGGCCAAAAAAAACAGAGCACTGTGCTCTGCTCTTGCGCGAGGGGGTATATATAGGCACTTCATTGGTCCCGGTTGGTGGCATGAACCGGGACTAAAGGGGAGACTTTGGTCCCGGTTCAAGCCACCAACCGGGACCAATGGTGGTGGGCCAGGAGCGAGGCCCATTGGTCCCGGTTCGTCCCACCAACCGGGACCAAAAGGTCCAGACGAACCGGGACCAATGGCCCACGTGGCCCGGCCGGCCCCTTGGGCTCACGAACCGGGACCAATGCCCACATTGGTCCCGGTTCTACACTGAACCGGGACTAATGGGCTGAGCCGGCCTGGACCATAGCCCTGTTTTCTACTAGTGTCATGTTGACTCATCAGTCGGTGCACCATTGGCTCCCGCACTGCCATCACCCTTGTGCATATCAACATCATTCCCATTAACCGCATCAGCAAACAGATCAGTGTCCTCAAACTCAATCTCGAGCGGGAACACCTCTCCCTTATAAGTCCAGTTGACCACATCAGGCATGAACTCAATATCCAGAATACTGACTAAAAGCCGGGCCACCCCATGAGCCCGGGTAAAAGCCATATCAAAACTCTCTGTCTTCCCAACCATAATACCCATACTAGCCACAACTCGAACATCCTGGAAAGGCTTAGACAGGGCCCCTACAAACCGCAACTAGACCTGCGTAAGCGGCTTTCCCTTAGGCTCCACCTTCTTCCACTCGTGAAACTCCAGAATGCACGTAGTGCCAGGAACTCTACACAAACCAAAGCTCAACAACCGCTGCAAGTCATCCACCGTGGGGAAGTCAACCTTAAAAACATTTTCCTTGAGAACAACCAGCTCCCAACGAAAGTCCCCCGGAGCCAGCTCATGAAGCCTCCGCACGATCTAAGCCTCGGTCACCTCACCCTGGGTAGCTTTCACAACCCCGGTGGTCAAGCTCGGGGTCTCCTCCGGAATCTCTCGTGTAGCCGGTGACTCAAATAACATAAGCTCAGCATAGTAGACTCCATATATAGTCAGCGACGGAGCCTGGTCACACAAGAATGGGCACTCCCCTGAGGCATGTGCCGGCTTGCCACACGACTCACACAGCTCGGCCACGCACTCAGCAATGAAGTGGCCCTTCTGCCCACAATGGTAGTAAAGCATCATTTCCTTCTTGCGCGCATACTTGGACGCCCTCTCAGCATCCGACCTGTCGGTAACCTCGGCCACAGTCCCAGTCTCAGGAACCTCAACACTGGCCAAGGCAGTCACCATCTCCATCACCTGGGAAGGAAGATCTATGGACGCGTGGTCGGCCTCCAGTGCTGACGCCGCATGGTCAACAACTACCGGAAGCGGAGGCTGTCGGCGAAACCTGCCACGGCCCCCACCCCGACCACCACGATGGCCCCGATAGCCTCCTCTCTGACAGTAATCCGGGCCTGAGGCTCCCTCAACAAAACCGCCTGGAGGGCCGAGAAACGGTCTCTCAGCAGACCCATCACTCTGCCAGGCATAGCCACGACCTCCTTCCATGGACGAGGAACCACGATGCCGTCCATCACCATACGCATCATACCCATCATCCCCCCACTGGCCTCGGGGCAGATCATTGGGCTCTCTATTGGTAGAATTCTGTCTTGCCTGAGTCGGACCCGTCCGGTACTGTGCCGCCCTCGTGACGTAGTGGGGCGGAGGTGCAGCACGAGGCTGACCGCCCGACGGTGTCGGCACGGCCCCAAGGGCAGTACCACCGCGGCCAGCCGGAGCCACACCGGTCGCGCCCGGCGCAATAGGTTGAGGCCCTCCACGACCCGCAGCCGGCTGAGCAGCGGGGGCTGCGCCCAGCGCCGGGGGCCTCAGCCTGCCCCGTCCAGCAGCCGGCTGTAAGGGCACATGCCCCGGAGGCCACGCGCCCAAGGGGCCAACTCCTCTGCCCTAGTTACCCTGCATCACGCCCCCTCCCGCCGGCGGCCTCTGGACAGGCGGTGCCATGACTCCACGTCCGGCACCCGCCACTGGCGGCGGAGCCGCCCCACCCCGTCCCGCTGGACCGGATGAGGCCTTCTTGGCTGGCGGAGGCGCAGCCCCGCGGCTGGCCATGTCCTGCAGCGGCTGGATCCTCCTAGCCCGACGAACTCTACAGACCGGGAAACCCCTCGTCCCGTGCTTGCGAACCCTAGGACCAGGAGACGATGGCGCACGAGGGAGACGAACACGATCTCGCTCGTACGTGCATGGGACCTCGATATGGGTAGGAGTATGGCCCGGTACAGCATGGGCCTCATACCCATCTGTCCCCAACCCAACACCTCACGGACCCAGTTCACTCCGAACCGGCCCAACACCACCTAGCAGCTGATTCAAATTCTGCGATCTCGCGAGCGAGATCCCGGTCACCGACGCGGCCGTCACGGGCGCCGCCGTTGCCTGACGAACAGCGTGCCACCTCGCGTTCTTCCTCTTCTTCACAGTGATCCAAGACTCCGGCCTAATCAAATCGAATAACGTAAGATTCGGAAGACTCACCTTAGGTAGGGGACCTTTCCACGGTCTGAGGGCCGACGCCGCCGTCTTCCGATGAACTATGCGTCGGATCATCTCATTCTTCTCGCCCGCGTGAAGACCGATACGCGTCGGATCGTCCGGTGGCAGAACCTGATCGATCGTCATGGCCACTTCATCTTCGCAATAACCTGCATGGAATAAATCGCAAAAGAGATCTGAAGGTGTCGGTGAGGACGGCGCCTCCGCCGGGGATGCATCCCCATCGTCGTCCGCGTCTTCTTCGTCGGACTCGGCGAGAGCCCAGAACCGCCCGCCGACGCGCCGGCGATCACCGGCGGCGGACAGCGCCGTCGCGGTCGGGTGCACGGTCGCCCGCCAAGTCGCCCGTCCAGTCGCCCACATGTCGGGTCCGGCCGGGTGACTCCACGGATAAGCGACTGGGTTTAACAAACTTGGCTTTTCTCAGCTCATGGAAGTGATTTATGAATTGATAAATTTACAACCATACTAAAATATCAAGAGCTAATCACATATTTATCGAAGAACATTTCTACGACACATTCGACATGAAAGTTGTCTGACAGATTGCGAACAAACAAAATGGTGACTTGCCACCAAATCCCATTTATATTTCAGAATGTGGTTATCTTACCAATGTGTACCTCCAAGATCTCTCTTCCCTTAATTCCTCTCTCCCTCCCCCGATCTCTCCCCCTCTCTCTCCCTCACTCTCTCAATCTATCTTGATCTCGAGTGTGTTACCTTCTCAAGGCTCCGGCGCTCTAGTAGCCGTCTTGTGAGATGGTCATCATTGTTGTTGTTGGTGGCAGCAGTGGCGAGGAGAAGGAGGAACACCACAAGAGGTTGTTGATGTTCTTGATCTCTTCCACGTGGTCACTTCTAGATGGGGTGTCATTCATCAACATCAGCGCAGCGCTAACTACTTCGTGTATAGAAAATAAGAAGATAGAAACTTTATGTGTTGGGTGGGCTTGAATTTCAAATTATAACCGTATAGGAGGAAAAGTTATACGAAATGTGTTAAAAATGCCATCTTGTGTTTAAAACCATAGAAACGGAGATCTTTAATCAGGCCAGAAGACATGTAGAAAGCAACATATTAGTAAGGTGACTATGCTTCGCCACGGGTCCAAGAAAGACATGAAATTCAAACTATCGTAATTTGCACATACACATTATCTATAATTTAGACATAGATCTATTCAAGTCCAAAAAGAATAGTGATGAACACCAATGCTGTCATAATTCTAATCACAACATATGTTTGAAAGATTTGCTGCTTATACAAAAAAACAAACAAATATAACATGGTTCTTTATGAAAAGTAGAACTATTGCATCCAAAGATGGCTCCCTCAATATGAAAATCAATATGAAGCTGCCTTCGAATAAAGTATGATGTCAAGGGGCTTTCAACCAAGAACAGGAATTTGGTTGACTACCCACAAAAGTCAGAACCATTATTTTCCACTTTCTAAAAAGCTAGATTGATTTAATCTAAAATAATTACAAAGAGAGGTTAGTAAGTAAATGCATCAAATGCATATAAATACCTTGATATAAGCAATAAAATGCTCTGAAATAGGAAAATGAATTATTTCATTGTACAACCAGTTTCATTTTCACAAATGAAACTGAGGCACAAACATTATCATTGTATAACCATTCTCCCAAAAGCCCCTAATATATAAACATAGAAGTTTGTACAGCCCATTTTTCTAGCACTAATATAGAGTTTGGATATTTAATATTGATGCTTGGTAAGTACTGATGAATGTTGTTAGTCGAAGTAAGAATGATTATAAGAACAAATATTTTCTACATAATTGAAAGATACACCTTTGAAGGATGCAATTGAGCAGCAAAATCATTACATAAAATTCAAGGAAAATGATGGATTAGTTGAATTAAGGTTAAAAAAGAACATATACCTCCCAAACAAACTCGGAATTGCGTTTTCTCTTCTCATAAACGAATTCGGTGTAGATGTTCATCAGAAGTATAAATTTATAATTGATCTATAGCCAAGTAACTGCAGCCACATTGAGAGATAGTGCAAAAGGAATTAGCAAATAATTTGGTTGCAGAAATTTTCTTGTAGAACATGACTTGTAGACAAATTTCGGCTGCGTTTTATGACCATCATCAACCGTAAATTTATTCCAATCCCACTGATCATGATAACAAGTGAGGAGGCTTGTTCACTTCAAGGAATCATATCAGTAATCAGACTTCTCCCTTAGAGACTGTAGTAACAATAAATAAATGGACTGCAACAATTAGTTAACAAACTTGTAACTAAAACAAGGTGATATGTATCCCTCGAAAATTTTATTCATGGTTCAAACAACACGGATCAAAGGTTTGTATTTGTAAATATATGTTAGCTGAAATGTCCGCGGCACAAAAAAATCTAAAAAAAGAAGCTTTACTGTGACCTTCAGATATATTGTATGAGATATTCAACATTTCATATATGGATAGTCTAAAACAAACAAATCTTAGATTAATTCAATCCATACAATCTAGTCTTGCATGATAATGGAAATATCCTCGGCGCATATTTACCGAAAAAGGCTTTCACCCTGCTTTATAAATAAAGCAAACTACCAGGGCCAGAAAGTAACACAGAAGTTCACCCACACACACACGCAGAGTCTCACAACATAAAGTACAAGAGGGTACTGCTGAGGGCATAGCTCAACAAGCCCTAAAGAAAAAACAAAGGCAGATCAACTGCAGCAGCTGCAAAGTCTAGTCCGGCTCGGGTGGAGGAGGAGGAAGCGGCGGCGCCAAGGGAGAGCCATCGAGCGAAGGCCGGCGATGATGGTGTTGATGGCGTCCCGGTCCCTGGTGACGGCTAAGCGGCCGCCAAAGCTGCAAGTAACCACATAATTTGTAGATCACGTCAGTGGCACGTCGAAGGGGAACGCGCTGGATGATAAGCTTGTTGCGCATGGTCCAAAGGGTCCAAGCAAGGACTACAATGAGCAACCACCTAATGTGGCGGCCCAACGGGGCAGATGCCTGGACCTCGGTGAGGAGGTCAGGAAAGTTGGTATTACACCAGTTGCCGCTGACAGCCTCACGGAGGCAGCCCCAGAGGAACTGGGCGGAGACGCAAGTGAAGAAAATGTGATTCAAGGTCTCCTCAGTCCCACAAAGTGGGCAAATCCCATCGCTCGGGCTGTCGTGGAGTTGTCACGACAGATGTCCTAGTGGAAGGACTTAGTTGTGGAGCCATTGTGACGTAGTTAGCTTAAAGGGGTTAAACGGGACAAAGGACACGAGGAGTTTATACTGCTTTGTCCCCTTACGGTGAAGGTAAAAGCCTAATCCAGTTTGAGGTGGTATTGCTAGGGTTTTGATTACCTGGGAGCGAATACGCTTAGCCTGGCTTTCGATCTATTGTTTCTCGCCCTAAGCCGCTGCCGGGTCGTCCCCTTATATACACGGGTTGACGCCCCGTGGCTTACAGAGTCTCGGCCGGCTCATACAAACGTGTCCGGCCTGGTGACTTATCTTACATGTCTTACAATACAAGTCACGTATACATGGCAGTTTACACTTACGTGCCTTAAGCCGCCTTTGGGCTTTGGGCCCTGTAACAAACCTATTACATGAACCACACGGGCTTGGTTTCTGAACCGCCATTAGGATAACCCGGCCCCTCTGGGCGGGTCATATCCAATAGTCATATCCCCAACACAGGCCATGCCGTTTGACCACCTCCACGCCAGAGGGGAGCCGGTCGTGGATCCATTGCCAAACGAAGATCCGGATCTTGAGGGGGACACGGATAATCCAGATAGCCTCAAGGACTGCCGGAGCAGGTGAGGGGGCAATGGCCTGGTATAGGGATTTCATGGAGAAACGGCCCGAGGGCTCCAGACGCCAAGATAGGCGATCAAGGGGTTGCGCCAGATCAGGCTCATGAAGAGCAACGGTCTCAAGGAGCTCCTGCCAGGCGTCAATTTCCAAGGGCCCAAATGGTCGCCGGAACGCGAGGCGCCCTAAGTCAATAAGGGTCGCCTCGACAGAGATCCTAGGCTCCGCCGCAATGGAGAAAAGATTCGGGAACCTGGCAGCGAAGGGGACATCCCCAGCCCACCGGTCAAACCAAAACAGAGTGGATGACCCAGAGCCAACTGTGATGGACGTCCTAAGGCGGAGAACCGGGAGTAGCTGGATGATGGACTGCCACAATTGGGAGCCTCCTGTCCTAGTGCAGAAGGCGAGGGGTTGGCCGCGCAAGTATTTGTTTCGTATGATTTGCAACCAAAGGCCACCCTCGCCATTCGCAATGCGCCAGAGCCATCTCGTGAGGAGAGCCAGGTTCATACGCTTGGAGGACATGATGCTGAGGCCACCCTGGTCCCTAGGCTTACATATGTCGGTCCAGCGAACCATGTGATATTTCTGCTTATCGCCCTCGCCGGCCCAGTAAAAGTGCGCCTGGACAAACCCAATCTCATGGTGAAGCGTCTCGAGAAGGCTGTAGAAACTCATAATGAACTGAAGAAGGCAGGACATGGACAAGTTGATGAGAATTGTCCGTGTCGCCTTGGACAACCAACGGCCCTGCCTGGGCTCAATACGGTGCTGGAACTTGAGCACTGAGGGCCTAAGGTCCGCCACAGAGAGTCGGGAGTCGCTAATGGGTATCCCCAAGTAGGTGGTTGGGAATGACCCAAGCCGACAGTTGAGTCGATTAGCGATACTCTGACTTTTGGTGGGGGAGTAGCCAAGAACCATCACCTCGCTCTTATCAAAGTTTATTTTGAGACCCGACAGTTGCTGGAAACACCGCAACGGGAATTTCAGGTTCGTAATGTCGACCGTCGAGCCTTGCACCATGATTATGGTGTCGTCGGCATATTGGAGGAGGGAAACACCACCTCCCTCCACAAGGTGCGGAAGGACGCCGTGGATGTGGCCCGCGGCCTTAGCCCTATCAAGGATCGAGGCCAGGGTGTCGACCATCATGTTGAACAAAAACGGGGAGAAGGGGTCCCCCTGTCTAACCCCACATAAGGTGGGGAAATAGGGCCTGATCTCCCCATTAATGTTCACCGTGGTGCGCCCCGAGGACACCATCTGCATGACACGGGTGACCCAACGATCGTCAAAGCCTTTCCTAAGAAACACTTCCCAAAGGAAGGACCAGTTAACTGTGTCATAAGCCTTGTGGAAGTCGATTTTCAGGAAGACTGCCTTGAGGTTTTTGGACCGGACCTCATGCAGGACTTCATGAAGGACAAGAACCCCATCCAGGATGTACCGGCCTTGGATGAAGGCGGACTGATCCGGGTGGGTGATGCGGTCAGCCAAAGGGGCCACCCTATTGGCGCACCCCTTCGCCCGAATGCGGAAGATCACATTGATCACCGTAATTGGGCGGAACTGGCGGATGTCCGAGGCGTCGGGTACCTTGGGAATCAAGGTGGTGATCCCGTAGTTAAGGTGATGGAGGTCAATGGAGCCCACATAGAACTCCTCAAAGAGGGCCATGACCTCGGGTTGTATAGCCGGCCAGAAGGTCTGGAAGAACTTCACAGGCAAACCGTTGGGACCAGGTGCACACACGGGTTTCATCCCCTTAATCGCCAGCCACACTTCCTCCTCAGTGAACGGAGCCGTGAGGGCTAAGTTTTCCTCAGCCGAAATGCGCTGGGATCCAACCCAGAAGTCCGGAGCAAGGGCCAAGCCCCCCTAGGGGAGGGCAGAAATAGGGCTTTATAGAAGCCATCGACATGAGCGCGGATGTCATCCGGGCGCTGCAAGAGGGTCTCCCTATCACGGAGCAAGGGGATGGTATTACGCTTCCTATGACCGATGGCAATGGCCTGGAAGTAGGCGGTATTGGCGTCACCCTTGAGGACCCACTTTTGGTTCCTCGAAGTCGCCAATATGCCTCCTCGTCGGTGTAGATGACCATGAGCTGGTCCTCAAGATCGTACCGAAGCATCCACTCATCGGGGGCTACTCCCACCGAATCGGCCCGGAGGTCAACGGCTTGAATGGAGGCGAGAATGGCCTTTTTGCAATCCTGAAGGTCACGGCCCAGATTCGCACCCCAGCCCTTCATAAACTGGCGAGACCGCTTGAAAGTGCAACTATCCCTAGGTGGTTTTGGTAATTCATAACAACATATAGCTCATTGAGCTAATACTATTCCAAGATGATTATTTCAGGAAAGCTCAATGATTGGCATGGAATGGATGTGAAAGTGGAACCCTCAAAATGCTAAGGACAAAGGATTGGCTCAAGCTCAAAAGCTCAAGACTCTTCATTTTATATCTTAGTGATCCAAGATCACATTGAGTCTTTAGGAAAAGCCAATACTATCAAGGAGGGATGAGGTGTTGCTTAATGAGCCTCTTGCTTCATGTGCTTAGTGATATGCTCCAAAACCCTCAACTACTTTCCCATATCCACATATGACCTAAACCCTAAGCCAAACTCGGTCCTACCGATTCTTCCTATGCGGCGCCACAGAGTTTCACTTGTCATTAGCCATTGCCAAACCCTAGCAATTCGGTCCTACCGATAGGGATCTCGGTCTCACCGAGATGGGGTTGCAAACTCTCTGTTTCCCTTTCGTAACTTTTCGGTCCCACCGAAGGAGCGAATCGGTCCCACCGAGATTGCAATGTAAACTCAGTGTTTCCCCTTTGTAACTTTTCGGTCTCACCGAGTTCCACTCGGTCTCACCGAAAGAGCAAGTTGGTCCCACCGAGTTTGCCTGACCAACTCTCTAGTTAGCTAATTACCAAATTCGGTCCCACCGAGTTTGTGTAATCGGTCTCACCGAGATTACGTTATGCCCAAACCCTAACCACATCGGTCCTACCGAGTTGCATATCAGTCCCACCGAAAATCTCTAACGCTCACTAGGTTTACATTTTCGGTCTGACCGAGTTTATTGATTCGGTCCCACCGAGATTGGAAAACTGTGTAACGGTTGGATTTTGTGTGGAGGCTATATATACCCCTCCACCTTCTTCTCATTCGAGGAGAGAGCTATCAGAACACACACACCATTCCAACTCATATGTTCTGAGAGAGAACCACCTACTCATGTGTTGAGACCAAGACATTCCATTCCTACCATATGAATCTTGATCTCTAGCCTTCCCAAGTTACTTTCCACTCAAACCCTCTTTCCACCAAATCCAAATCCTATGAGAGAGAGTTGAGTGTTGGGGAGACTATCATTTGAAGCACAAGAGCAAGGAGTTCATTACCTACACACCATTTGTTACTTCTTGGAGAGTGGTGTCTCCTAGATTGGCTAGGTGTCACTTGGGAGCCTCCAACAATATTGTGGAGTTGAACCAAGGAGTTTGTATTGGCAAGGAGATAGCCTACTTCGTGAAGATCTACCGCTAGTGAGGCAAGTCCTGTGTGGGCGTTGGCCATGGTGGGATAGGCAAGGTTGCTTCTTCGTGGACCCTTTGTGGGTGGTTGCTTCTTCGTGGACCCTTCGTGGGTGGAGCCCTGTGTGGACTCGCGCAACCGTTACCCTTGGGTGGAGCCCTGTGTGGACTCACGCAACCGTTACCCTTCGTGGGTTGAAGTCTCCATCAACGTGGATGTAGGATAGCACCACCTATCCGAACCACGGGAAAAACATCCGTGTCTCCAATAGCATTTGATTTCTTCAAACCCTTCCCTTTACATTCTTGCAAGTTGCATGCTTTACTTTCCGCTGCCTATATACTCTTTGCATGCTTGCTTGAATTATGTGATGATTGCTTGACTTGTCCTAAATTAGCTAAAATCTGCCAAGAACTAAAATTGGGAAAAGGTTAAGTTTTTATTTGGTCAAGTAGTCTAATCACCCCCCTCTAGACATACCTTCGATCCTACAAATGGTATCAGAGCTTTGGTCTCCATTTGCTTGATCTCCATAGCTTTTGGTGGTCATAGCCTTGGTTTCACAACCTAGGAGAGTATGGCGTCTAGCGAGGGAAATTATCACCGTAGAGGTCCTTACTTTGATGGTACTAATTTTGCTAGTTGGAAGCATAAAATGAAAATGCATATTCTTGGACATAACCCTGCCGTTTGGGCTATTGTGTGTGTTGGTTTGCAAGGTGACTTCTTTGATGGGAGAGAACCGAACCGTGAAGCTACCGCGGATGAGTTGAAGATGTTGCAATACAATGCTC